>NC_079462.1:25176483-25479513 GCF_026250575.1 Diorhabda carinulata | reverse complement strand
AAATATAACATTAAATAACATTCAACACACTATTTAATTAGAAGGTGGAACAATTAGAAAGACCGACCAAAAATTGGAATAGACCAAGGAATAATCTACCTCAAATTCAGATTTTTAACCCGAGAGCGGTCGCGTTGTTAGAAAAAGTCCAACATTCTATGATTATCCTAAGTACTTCTTCCGAAAATTTTTCAATATGGCAAAGTGCCTCAAGGCCAGTGTTAGCCATGAGTACGTGAAGTGCCTCTTAGTTCCGCGTTGTCCGCTTTGACGTGCTGATGTTTCTTGGATCAAATCTAACACGTATTATCTTTTGATAGAAAAATTCTAACGACGCGACCAAATACACCAGCGCGGAATATCGTGAAGTAAGTTGTGTTACTATTTTTACTATGCGGGTTTTTTTCCATGACCATCCTGAAACGGAAAAGCAGCCTCTCAAATGATGAAATTCCTAGTGGTATAGAAACAGTGAATTCGAATAGTGACATCAAAGAGCTTCTTCAGATTAGGTAAATGAAAATACCGTTAGTGAACTGAGAATGAAATGAGAAATTTTAAATGGAAAATATGGCTTGTAGAGTACCAATAATGGTTGGTATAAATGGGATGTTATGGCTAAAGCATAGACCACATGGGATGGAATTTAGCACAAGCAAATATTATAACAAAGTTGCCAGGAATTAGGTCAATTGCTAAAAATGCCACCTCGATTTTGGATTGCTAGAAATTATTTTTCAACGATGAAAGGGATCATCTTCCCACATATTATGATGAAATAAATGCGTTTGTTGGTGTTTTGTACATGGCAGGTGTCGTTAGAAGTCGTCATTTACATACAACTTTTGGAGTAGTGATCCGAATTTTTCGCTGCTATAAGACGATTTCACACTTTATTTCGAGCCATAAAGTTTGATGACACTAGAGAAGAAAGGAGAAAAATTGTTAATCTGGCTCTAATACGTCAATTGTTTGAACATATTATAATTATAATAATATAATTTATATTTTCCTAATAAAAAATGTATTTATTATATTTATTTAACTACCGTCACACATTTTTGTCTCCAAATATATACAAAAATTGAACATAAATTATTATAATCTGAATTTCTTAATGTTAGCTTAGATTAGGTTAGGTTAGTTTTTTAATCTAATCTACTGTACGTCTACATACGTGCGACCGCTCCCGGGTTAAGCAGAACTTAATGAATCAAGTCAGGTTAAAGAGGAGAATTGGGTTGAATATTTCATAGATATCTGTAAGGCAAGTAACTACGGGACTTCTTGAAGCCTTAAATAAATTAGTGAAATAATTCAATATTATGTTATAGATACCTAAAACCAAAAAGCTACAAGCTGAATTTTGTAATTTCATTTCCCCGGCTGAAGATTCGTTCAGGAAGTTGTATTCGGCTTCAGTGAATGGAAGGCACAAATAAAACGTTGTTCAAATTAATTGATCCTTTAATTGGAGTTAATACGCTTATTTTCTTATCTATTGAAGGGTTAAATTGAATTTCTGTATAGATACATCGCCGGTAATTCTAATTTATAATTTTAATCAGCCTTTTCAATGATTCAGAGGACGAAGTATCATTTTATTGGTCCCTTTTCCTTGGGTTGTTGCCTATATTTCGAAAGATATGTTGACAAAGGTGTACCTACATGAGTAATAGAAAACCTTGTGTGACTTGAATATAAGTGGTGAGTAAATCGAATAGAGAAATTTGATCAAGAAAAGTTTGTAATAACTATGTATAGGAAGTTCTGAATTGTCTCATAATATAGCAGTAAATGTATAAGATGAACAAAAAAATATTGTGACTGATATATCTCTATTTGAAAATAATTGGAAATAGTAAAATACAATTTGTTTTAATTATATATAAAATGGTAACACCGTCTATGATGTGTCCTATTACGAAAACAACAATATCTTCTAAAATAAAAAAATGAATCGCTGAATGTGTTGCTAAGCTTAAATATTGGAAACATCTGAGCTGATTTTGTTAATTCTTTTATTATAATATTTCCTGAAGTAAGAGGAGGGAAAAATTCAAAAATGCCTGAAAAAGTCTAAAAACATTGTCATCATCAATATTTGTGGTAACAATGAACAGTGTGATAATTAGAATTGTTATGAGAATACATGGGAACGTTATGTTAATATTGGAAATTAAAAAAAGGATCAAATTGTTAATGAAAGCATGTGGATATCGTTCATTCACAGTTTGGACATCCTACATCGTGTGATCCTATGTTTTTCAACGAAATCAATGGGTTGAAATCTGAAATGCTATCGTTCGGAGCCCAATTACAAACCACCTGCAGTATTGTGTAAGTATAGCCTCTTAACATAAACGTCGAATTTGTCGTTAAGCTATTGAATTATTAGTTGGAGTTTCAACGTCAATTTTCATAAAAATGCAGAATAGATGATTTTTTGTTTTCTTGTCACCTTTTGAATTTGATTTAGCATTCTATCAGAAAGCAAGTGTACAGAAATAGTTGAGTGACTTTTCCAATATTTAAATTGTTCGAAAAGCTGTCACTCCGTGTGCTTTATCAGAACGCCTTTCCTGACTTTCTTTTGGTTAAAAATGAGCTTCTTAATGAGAATTTAAGAAAACATACTGCTCCATAGATATATCTCTTCTCTTTCCAAAATAGTTTCATTTGGTTGATAAATGGTTCCCTTCTATTAAATGTTCGCAATAAACGGTATGCTACCTTTGAGTTCGGTTGCCCAAAAAGACTTTATCAAGACCTCCGATTCTAATTATATCAAAGAAAGCTTCTTCAAGTTCATTTTCGTCAAAAAATGGCTATTCCTTATTTTTTGCGGATGGATAATAGCTCCTTCAAATTTCGTCTTATCCAAAAATGTCTTTTCTAAACAAGCCTTTTTCAGTTTTACATTCAATGTGATTCAAATTGGTTGGATTTAATAAAAAAATAACAGAATCTGATGACAAAAATGCTTTTTCTGGATTTTATTTGCCCAAAAAATTGCTATTCTTGGTTTGTTTGGTCAAAACTTTTTTCAATTTAATATGAACATAAAATGGCAGCACAACCCGGAATTTTTTACAAATGCTTTTTTAAGTAAAATTTGATCAAACAATTGGTTTTTCACATTTATTCCTAAAAAATAACACGTCGGAATCCAATATTTACAGAGAAACACTCCTCCAAAATAATGCTTTTTTCTAATTGAATGTGAACAAAATTGACTTTTCAGGATTTAATCTCGTTGCAAAAGGAACATTGACTTAATTTACAGAAAAAATGAGGTTTCAATACTTTTCTCAAAAACTGACGAATTATTTCATCACATCATTCTTCATTGCATAACGAACATTTTGTATTCATCTTTAATTTGAACGATAGTGGATTCAACGATATTATTTTTATTAAGAATCTAAGAGTTTTCTAAGTACATACTCGTAATATGTTGAATTTTGTCATATCTGTTTCGTTCAGTAAAATATATATGAATATATATTCTCAAAACCACATAATCAAAATCCATTATTCACTCATACAATATTCCTAAAGACAATTTCTATTTAGTTATTCGGATCAATATGAGGCTTGTGAATGACTGAAGGCTCTTTACTATATTTTGTATTATTTATATTTCATTGAACAAATAAATCTCATTCAGCAGTTCAGACTAAAATTAATTATTAATATGTTTCAAAACCGGGGATACATATGCCCACACATTGATTTCACATTCACATACATCAGAAGCAGGACAACTGAGAGCAGAGTACACTACTTCACTGAAAGACATGCGAACAACTTTAACTAAATTACTTATATTATCACCTAAAAAAACGTGTAGAGGAGTTTTCTGGGTTGTCCCCTTTACCTATCGTTATTCTTCTTTATACGTATATTTTTGATATCATTCATGTAAGTATTCATTATTGTTTTTGGACTATTAGATAATCAAAATATAAGTTAGAGTTTTTCTCCTATCGCTTTCTGTCGATCTCCTATATATCTTGACATCTTGGCAATTCCACAATTGTTTCACTAAATAGTCCATCTATGCGATTGCCAGAGTCTCTCATTGACTTTTTATGTTTCTTAGTTTTTTCCTCATTGAATACTGTTGCTAAACATGTGCGGTGCTCAAGCATGATTGAGCATAAAAACATGAAGTAGAGGCCAGAGTTTGATGTGTGAGCTGCTTTCCTTTGTGTAACTGAATATCTTCACCAGCCAAATGGTCGACGATAGGGAATAATGCAGCTGCATCTGTACTCGCCCGCCCACAATTAAATTAAAAATAAACAAAAAAAATAATCGTCGTCTTTCCACCTTTTAGTCACGACGGCAAACACAATCCCACGCAACCACCACACTACTTTTCCAAAGTTATAGAGTAATTTCACAATTATACTGTGATTAAAACTATTTCACAGTCACAGTAACAATATTTTCATAAACTGAACCCATTATTCAGAATATACACTCGATGAACACAAATTCACTAGAACAGAACAAGTGTTAAGTTGGTTTCCCTAATCCACTTATCCGTATTTACAGCATCCGAATACTTTGGATAATTATTATTGTTGTAGACTATTGTAATAATTATGGTGCTGTTGTACGTTAATGCGGCTGTGGTAATTTTCACTCGCAAACATCCGGAGAATTTAGTTTTGCTTCGGTGAATTTTCCATTTTAAAAAAAAAACCATTTTACATGTCGACACATAACTGACTGACGTACTGTTTAAAATTTCTGAAAATATAACAAACATTATGAAAAGAGTATGCCTGTGGTTCGCGGTGTTGTTTATATACAAGAATTTTTTATAGACATTAAAATTTTGAGGTTAAACAGTAATAACGGTTATAATGGAGGCGCTTCAATAGAATGCATAACATAAACCAATGATAATGATTTTTATAAATAGTATAAATATGTCTGTCTATTCGTATCTACGTTTAAACACATAACATATATAAGTGCTTCACGCAGGCCTTTTAGTGAGTTCCTTCCAATCTTTCCTATTTTTTGCTCTCATTTTCCAGTTCTAAATTCCTCTCTACCTCTTGGCTCTCCCTTTTCCGCATTTCACAATAATTTGAAGGTATATTTACTGCCTTCTACTCTGTAAACGACTTCTATTCTAATAATAATATTCACCTCCTTCTGTATATTGAAATTTTATTGTATTTAGTTATTTTCACGTTTGTTTTTTAGTTTTTACAAGCTTTTGTCTACAAATTGTAACAATGTCTTAACAATTAAGTATTTCTCTCTGTTTTTCTCTTCCATCACCACTGCGTCCATCTTTTCCTTGGTTTTCCTTTTTTTCTTGTTCCTCCTTGTTTTATGTACATTATTTTTTTTGTTGTCCTAAGATTTGGCATTCTTTATATGTGAACCAGCCATTCTATTCTTTTGAATCTCATTATTTTGCTTAGATCTGCTCCTCCAAATAGACCATAAATCTTCCTCCTTTTTATTGCTTAGTATCCTTCTAAGTATTTTTCTTTCCCATATATATATCTTCTCTTCCTTTGCTTTGTCTTTCTGTAGATTTTTGGGAATCACATTCATCGCTCCAAACTGTTTACATTACTTCATCATCCTCGCTTCCAGATTTTCCCCATCGTCATCGTCGTCCTTGATAACCACCCCAAGATATAAATAACTTAAAACTTGTTCCAAGCCGATTGCCTTTTTTTCGTTCAGTTATACTAACAAACTTCTCATTGATCTTTCCTTTGTGGTGTTGACCTGCAGGTTTCCTTAAGCTTGTTTTCGCATTATTACATCGTCTGCGAGGTGCCAGTATTTGTGTTGTTTTTGTTTTTAGTGTCCCTGTTCTCTCAAACATATTTCACTAACTATCCATTCTAATACTATATTAAACATCGTAGTGAATAAAGAATCTTCCTGTTTTAGTCCTGTGTTGATCTGGAAACATTTCTTCTGATTTGCTTTCACATTCGTTTTTGTATGTTCCAGTGTCATTTTTGGAATACTAAGATCGTTCATAATGCTGTACAAATAGTTTCTGTTCACAGTATCGTATGCTTTTTGGAAATCTATGAAGACTGAATAAATTGGCAGTATTTATACCCTATTCTTTGCATTTCCCTTAGAGTGAAAATGTGGTCTGTGACTGATCTAAACCAAACGCATTGGTAGTATCCGAACAAGTTTTCTCCATATACTCTTAGTTTTTTAACTAGAAATATTAAGGTAATTTAAAAAAAGTGTCAACTAACTCTGACTGCGCGCCACTAGTTCAATTGTCCCAAAGTTTGTTCATGTCAAAATATTACGTTATTAAGGAGAATATTGGTCACCAAATTTGATAGAATTTAAAGGCGTTCTTGATATATAGCAAATTTTTGATTTTGATTTAAAATTTTTAACACCCTTTATCTCAGCAACTAAACCCCGTACGGGTTCGTATTCCTATATCAAAATCAGTTGTTGAGATCTCTCTGTGGTAGAGCGTTGTCGGTCGAATATATAAACACCCTGTAGATAATGATATCAATAAAACTACTTGCGTTTATTGAACGTGAATCAAAGAAACATACCAAAAAGGCAATAACTCTCACGCTAAAGCAAACTACTAAAACGACCACGGCAGGATGACGTCGAAAAGGGCCTAAAAGAGCTAGGTGTCCGAATCTGGCGGAGAAAAGTACAACATTGAGAAGAATGGAGGACATTTGCTCGGCAGGCCAAGGTTCTTCAAGAACCGTAGCGCCAATTGGAATGCAATGGTATTTGAAAATATAATGTATATACACACATTAGTGATATAGTGTCGGTTGAACAAAAGCATATTTAATTCATACAATAAAGCAATATTACCAAATTTTGAATAAATAACGAGGACATAATACGATTAATTAATTTCATAAATATCCTATTCACGGATCGCCGATAGTTTCAGTTACACTTTGAACATCGCTTTACACAATTTTCAAAATTAATTACATTTATGCGTCCTATACGTTTTTGCTCTTTGAATAATTTTTTTTTGTCAATCTATTTTTTAGGTTCACTTCAATTTCATCAAAACGTTGTTTTCTACATCAGTGGTTTTATATAGTTTGATATGTATTTTTGCACAAAAAACCAACTGAAACTATGATACAATTAAATCACATGATGGACTCCGCAAAATAATATTAATAAATTGGAAAGAGTGGCTGCGAAATTAATGTAAACCATATTTCCAATACTTCATGCATAATATTATGAAAGGCTAATTTAAAGTAAACCAATAAGTAGATATTAATCTTCAACAGATAATTGGTGTGAGTAAAATGATAGAAACTTCAAATAACTAGAGACTTTTGCAGATATTGATAAAACCTGCAAAAACATGGAAAGTGCAATAAATAAAATAATTTCACAGTTGGTATCCTTCACTAAATGAATTTCATTCGTTGCAAAACATCAAGTAATTGTGAAATGATCTTGCTTGAAATGACATTAAAGGAAGTCTGCTCCCTAATTGATTATTATGGGAATCAGATTATATAGTTTCAATTGACTATTAACATTGATATCCTAGGAATTTCAGTCAATTTCAGAACAAGAAAAATTTTAATTCGACGATCATACGTTGTAGCCCGATGAAATGAGGTTGAAAATTGTCAATCAAAAGTCATTTTCCCATATAATTGTATATATTTTAGCAATTCATAGTAAAATATTTTCATTTGAACGAAAGCGAATTATTGAAAACTGCTTCAAACCACTCAATTTCCGAGAATTTTTCAAAAAGTGGGAAGACATAAATATTTAAAAAAACGTAGAGATTTTCTATAATATGGTTTTTAATCATATCTGATGAAATTGTAACAAAAAAAAGGTTATAACAATAGACGATAAAAAATCTGGAATTTGCATTTTCAAACACATAACCAATGAGTTACATAATAAAAGTTGAAAATATTTATAATTACTAAACGTGCTTTTCAACCAATAGAAAAAAATTTAATCTATGTTTTCTTGACATTTTTACAGATTACATTTCCACCTTCAAAATCACAAATGTATATATAAGAAATAACATAACCGAGATCATTCGTATGAAAAATGTGGAGACTTCTTCAGCTTTTTTTATATATACATATGCAGTGGGGGTGATACAGCTTTCTTTGTCGCATCCCACATTTCAGCACCACACTTTTCTATCTATCCACTCGTGTTCCTAGATAGCTTTGTCTTTCATAGACTGTTAAATTTCTTTCTCCAAGTCCTTGAGTGTTTTCCTCGTCTTCTTTCTTCGGCTACCTGTTTTGCTCCATCCTCATCACATATCTGTACTAGAGTGGTTGTTTAGTCGGTATTTTCTCTGAAGTCGTGTAGACTCGACCTGTTCTTGGTCTTATATCTTCATCGTATATGGTCTGTTCTGAATATCCTGCACGAACTTCTCAAGTAGTCCATTTCCTCAGCCTCTATTATTTTCTCCTGTCTATCGGTTGCATCCATATGTTAAAATGGGCTTAACTATGACTTTGTATATTGTCATTTTTGTGTTTAGGTTGATTTTTTTGACTAAAGCAATGATCCCAGAATTTTCTCATATCTTCTTTTATTGTTTCCTCTTCCGAAATCATGCTTCCTTTGTATTGAAATTGTCTATATCGTCTAATAGTTCGGGGACTCCTTGTGTGCTTTCTACCGGCAGATATTCTGTTTTTGACATATTCATCTTCCAACCAAATTTACTTCGTCCAATTTTCTCAGCACACTATCTGCATGGTTCTCGTCGC
This sequence comes from Diorhabda carinulata, assembly GCF_026250575.1. Taxonomy (NCBI): domain Eukaryota; kingdom Metazoa; phylum Arthropoda; class Insecta; order Coleoptera; family Chrysomelidae; genus Diorhabda; species Diorhabda carinulata. The sequence goes on along the minus strand of NC_079462.1, from coordinate 25,470,733 downwards.
AAGTTATAATAACTTGGTCGTCTGCGAAAAATAGAGTTGTTAAGCACCTACCCTCTATCTCAATTCTCATTCTTGCAATTTTAGTTCTCGAACTACTCAGAGCTTCCTGAAAGTATGATTTAAATAATAATGGTGATGAACTTGTCGCAAACCTCTCGAATGCGAAAATGGTTTCGATATGGTACTTCTTATCTTGACTACACCTTTTGATTTTCGGTATATGTTCTGAATAGCTCCAATACCTGCTGAGGTCAGATTTCTCCGAAATAGATTTTTTATAAAATTTCTAATATGATACACAGTTAAGCAATGTAATTGGATAACTCATAGCGAGTATTCATAGAAAATTTTAGCACCTATATTTTTAGTTTTTTCACACATGAGCTTTTTAAATATTTGAAGTGATTTTTGAGATGATATTCTATTATTTTCTACCTCAAATGATATCATTTTTAACTAATTGAAATCAAGTTTTATTGAAAACTCGATTGTTTTCTGAATGGTAATTTGTGTTTCCGTTTTATCGGACTTTTGTCACTTTGTAAAGTGCCCAAATGAAGCTAAAAAACTACTTTAGGTCAATATAGCTGTCAGCTGCACTAGTGTAATATGAAATAGAGGAACTTAGGTGCAAATTTTTATTGTTATAAGTAGTTCGCTTTCATCTTTTATTGTACTCGAACTACGTCTTCTATCTAATATTGAGTAGTTGCGAGGAATTATCGAGAAAACCATTTAACGGCTGAGGTAGAGAGTGTGACCTCATTAAGTTGTCTCCTATAATTCCAATCCATACATTAACTCAAAACATTCTTAAAACAGTGTTCAATAATATTGCATGCCATAGGTGATTATTTTGATAATTTATCATACTTTATAAAACCTTATCCCATCCGTGGAAAATATGTTATAGAAATTGAGAGGATTTCGTTGTATTTCATTTTATATATAATGTTATTCACCGAGAAAAATTTCGAGCTGTAAGAGCTTGAAGAGATTGGATGTGGAAAGCATATTATTGCTGCTATTTTAAAACTCGCCACACGGATGTGCATCCAATAATATTTAGGTGTTAACATGATTTCTAGAGCGTGTTTCGAGCGTTAATCAATTTCATTCAGATTCTCTTGTTCTACCTTCACATTTCTATGTCCGAGAACTGAATTCTGTGTCAAATTCCATTATCAGTATCGAATAGTTAATGAAGAAAGTTAGCAAACTAAACCCCAGTTGTATTTCATTTTGTAACTATCAATAGAGTTTGACATCAGCCTACTATTGAAGTTTACGAGGGATAGCTACAAAGTCTGACATCTACGTGAAGACGTCAGCACTTATCAATATAAGCTGGAACATATATTTGCTCAAATATTCTCACCAAAATTTTGGCTATTTTGGCTTAGTTTTTGTTTAACAATCTTACAAGCTAGTCGTGAAGATTTTTCTGAAAATGGAAAATATGAACCTGTCATTAAATATTTATTTTTGTGATGTAATACACCTATGCAAATTGAGAGGTTGTGCACATAGACTGTGCACCATAATTTCCTACCCTAAAATTCTAGGCTGCTGATATGAAATATGGCCGTATCAACTTTATTGATAACCAGCTTTCAGTTTGGCTAAAAATGCGACAACCATTGATTTAACCGGAAAAGTTCAACAAATGATAATGAAAAACCGGATTAAGATTAAAAAGACTATCTGCATATCGAAAGAACGCATTTGACATATACCCACCGAAGAGAATTATCCTTGGGTATGATAAGTGTGCATTGGGTGTCGCGTTTGTTCACTTTGGATTAAAAGCACATTCGAATGTACATTACTCATATTTTATTTACGCAGTTTAAGCAAAATCAGTCAGATTTTTTGGTATCGATTCGTAATTATCGATGAAGCCTCGATTCACTACTATGGGGATAACGAAAAAACAATTAAGATATTAGATTAAAAAGAACTGATTCGCTCCTAAAACGGCCCGGCAAGGACGGTTTAGGATTGTGTTCATTAACTATATTCAAAAAGATAAAGTAATAACAGGAGATTATCACGCATCATTGCTTAATAAAGTACAGGAAGAAATTTGAGGAAAAATGAAGGGCTTTTCCATTAGTTCAACGCCCCTTCTCACACTTGGTTGATTGCCATAACTGAAATTCACAAATTGTACTTCAAATTGGTTGATCATCCACCTTATTCACAAGATCTCGACCCCAGTGCAATTTTCCTGTTTCCGAACTCTGAAGATTCACTTGGAGGATATATATTTATATCAGAGGACATTATCGCGCCTAGTTTGAGTGTCTTGTTTATTGTTTAGATCAGAAACTATTCAGATATGGCTCATAATTGAAACTAAAAGAGTAAGGACGCTTTTCAAACGAAAAAGAAATTTTGTAACAATTTTTTAAAGAAACGTATTTGATAAATAATTTAACGGATGCTAATTTGACCACGTTAGGAATGTTGAAAAATAGCGATAATCATATCTTTACGTTTACTTGGAATTTACAATATTTCAAATTATTGTCATTAATTTTAAAAAACAATAATAGCTCAATATCACTCAAAAGCTTGTAGGAGCGATATCTCAAAAGAGGATAGATAGGCTGAGGCAATTTTGTTATCGGAAAAACTCATACGAGCAAATAGAATATTGTCGCCTGAATATAAGAATACAATTGGTCTTCTCAATAATTTTCCATTTCACAGGTATCCGTAATTTGAATCAAATAATGAATATCAATCAAAAAAATATATGGAAAATATATTGATACTAAATGTAGTAGAGCCGATCCCAACAATTTAGGATAACCTCACATTGTAAGCTTTTATGTACCGAAATAGGAATAGGAGCTTACAAGTCTGATCCTGTTGTGCTCACAACACATTCCCGAATTCGAGTATCTCAGTATCAAAATGGATATCATCGTCTGTCTTGGAATGTCTACCACGTACATGTGCAGGTTGAAGAATAACCACAAATCACAAATGGCCCAATTAGAAGAATAAAGTCGATGTCCAATGACATTCACATATTTTGACGATGCATTTTAGTAATAAAACATTAACCCGCTAATATTCACTGACTCAAGAACTGCAAATAAACATTTTGTGGTGTACCAGTTTGCTTTAACTGCTTGATGTTTATGTCCAACCTCAATTTAATTGCTGCAGCTGTACCTTCTCTACTTTGGTAGCATCTCAAAATATATAGATTGCTTCTCGTATACCTACTGCCGAACTGAACATGAAAAAAATGTCGGTGGATTACCACAAATGTTAACAAATGCACATAAGAAAACTGAAAATCGTGTACTATCGTCTTTATAAATTAGGAATCTGCAGAGTTTCTTTCTTAGACTTGCGTGGTAAACGTGTTACTTCAAATGATTAAGCCATGTGTAAGTTAAATCAGTGGTTTGCAAAGGTTTCTTTTTAGACGCATTAGATACGCTACTCAATGGATTAACTCGATGGACCCTATATTAAAAAATAAAAATAATATCTTTGCCAATTATCTATTGTATGTGTGTGCGGAGCAAAGGGATCAGCATTCGTACATTTTTGGAACTTGTTCAAATTTACTACTTAATGATTTATATAGATAAGGTTGATCATGCAATATACTAGAAAATGGCAAAAACGACGCAATATCCCTATCTTAAAACAGTTCACTAGATGAAAATTGTTTGAAATGAAAGTTATATGTATACAGAAGCTGTCGTCTCTTTGTCGTCTCCTTTGTCCTCAATTTTATTTTGTTTTTTAAGAAATTTTGGAATGTAAATAGGTTTCATAGCTCATTGGACTAACTCAAGCAATAGGAATTAATTATACTGATCGCATATAAAACTCATATTATACTCTCAAGACATAAAAGGTAATCGACTTCAGTATAATAAAGAAAAAAATCAATTTATATGTGAATACTAATTAAGCTAGTCACAAATTAATAAGCAGACTTTACGTCTCGCACATAAACACAGATTTAGTTACTAATTTACGTTCCATAACCCTCTATCCGATTTGAATGCTCTGTTTTAACAAATTGGTTGTATAATGACAATATATGCATGTTAACATGTGTTTTGTATATCCAAATAGTCTTATAAAAGGATTTGTAGCGTTATGGTTATCGTTGGTTTTGATCCTAATTATTAGAGGAAACGAAGCTCCGGACTTTAGCAGTATTCATCCTTCTTTATTGCTGTCACAACCATTGTTTTAACTCTCATTTTATGTCTGCTATTTATTCAGTTGCTTCTGGTTTTACCTAAATTTATAGCGTCAACAAAGCCAATATAGGACAGACAAGAGTTTTTTTCTGTTACATTTTTTACAATTTGTAAGAAAACATTAGTCAAACCATAAGGGTTACAGAATAAACTATTGTTTGATGGCTTTTTTCTTGTTTAAGTAACAATTCTCATATATCTGGCAACTGTAACGTGATAAAGATAACACCCAGCGAGGTACAATTAAAATAATTCATCAAGAGCTTACTTAACTCTACTTCATATGAACAGAGTGATGATGCACATACATTTGAAAAAATATCAAGCATCCTTTCTAACGGAACTTTGAAACAAAAATACTCAGTAAAAGTGTCAAGTGTTTCAAAAGCAATTATACTTGCCATTTGTCAAATCAAGCTTATCGTAAAATAAGCTTTTTCATGAACGCTTGATTTCTATCGTAAACTGTAAAAATGTACCATTCATATGAAACTTGCATATACTCGTACAAATTAAAGTCATTTAATTCCATAAATATACCTGGTAGACGTAGAAAATTAACTTTTCGATAAGTAGATGTTTAATATATACAGTTTTTCTTTCACTACGCAAATCCACCAACCTGGTCATTGCTTTCCATTGAATAAACATCTAAGTTTATACGTATCAGAAGATATAAACGGTAGATGCATATTTCTAGAGTTTTTGAATTATCTGTTATGTATGGTTGTTGTTTAGAAACCTGCACTTTTATATGAAGGCTACAATGTGTACAAAATGAAGGGACAAATATCGACACAGTAATTTTACTAGGAATCCTTTTCTTTCATGTGCAAATCATTTGTATTGATAATGTCCTTAGTGTTTTGATGGCCTATTAGCTTGCTGAAAAAAAACTGTGCTAGTCGCTCTTTTATAGATAAAGAACAGAAACAAGCAGTTGAGATAGGCTCAAAATGGAGTATATAATATTTACTCCTAGCTATACTTGGGATTCATTCAAATTTCAATAATTTTGTCAATCCATTTATCAATAGTATGATTAATTAACGACCTATGTGCTTGAAAACCTCTCCAAACGTTACTTCAGCATCTTTGGTCTATTGTAATACTCAATCTTTCCAAAGGTACCAGACTTTCCTGATTTAGTAATGGTTGAGGTAATAAGTATAATTATGAAAAAATTTCATTTTATATTAATTTTGGAATTTCAACAACCGTTATAATGAATATTTTACTGCAGTCGTAAACAAACAAGCGTAAATTGAATTTCTTATTTCAGTCCAGCCGCCAGAGGTAGTTAAGTATGCAAAATGTGAGTATAAACAACAATGATCATATTCTTCCAACAGAGAACCTAAATAATGGAAAAACAAATGTTGCGGGCAGATATACTGGTCCCTTTTCTTCATCCTTTTACCCGTTTGGCACGCTGTGAGTTATGGAGCTTGTAGTAAAGGGTAGAAAAGAATTCGTAGCTTTGTTTTTGCGTATCTAAGTATTTTATAAGTGAGTTTCAATCAAATAAAATCTCGGAAAAATAGCGGTATTCTACAGTGTTCAAAATTTTGCATCAGATATCAATGGTCAAAGTTATTATGCACAATGACATTTCTTTTGGTCACTTTGAACTGGTATATTTCAAACTAATTAGATTTTTTCTCATGCTCAGGTAACTAACTATCTATTAATACCTATAGAATTGTTAACACGAAGATCTAAAGGCCCCTCCACGGGAGCGCAAGAAACGTGTGAGAAATGCGAATGTGGAACCGATTCGCGTATTTTTCTCAATTTGTCGCGCTGTTCTCTGGCAAAGATGAAGAGATTCTCGCGAGAGTATGTAGGGGCCATAACACATTTGTCTTCACTCAAATGATCGGAAGAAGTGCACAATTCGATTAAATATTTTCCACAATTATCGTTGTTTCCTAGATTGCAAATCTACGTACCATTCACAAAGTATCGGAATTTTAGAACGCAGGACACTCAAAGTTGTACCAGGATCGTTTTATAGAAATTTAAGTTGTCCTATTTGTTCTAGCATAGTCATGATAAAGTTTTCAAAGGACTTTTCAAAGAAAACCAACAAATAACTCCAATAAAAATATCAAATATTTTAAAAAAATATATCTCCATTAGTCTTGATCGTATACATTCTACTGTGTTATCACTATAATAAGGCTTATATTTGGACCAGAATTGTGAAGGTTTACTTGAGATAGAGAAAAAATGAGGATTTTGAACTTATGCGAATTACTCTTAATGATAAAATGAGCATACGAAATTTTCAGATAAGAAAATATGTCAATATAGAAAATTCTAATAGTTAGAAAAGCATGTCAAAATTGGTACATACACTCCATATCTAGATATTTTTCCATTACATTACTTGATACTATATCACATAGTCTATTAAATTATGTCATTTTGATACTAATCGTCGAAGCCATGTCACCTTGGTACTAATAATTGAAGCCACAGGAGTGCTCCGGCAATCATTTTACAGATTCATGTCTATTGAAGTTCTGGAAGAATTTTCGAACAGTCTAAATATGCATTCTCAACGCAATGTCTCTAATTTAAATACAATTACTGTTTCCACAGAAACTTTAATGGAATATTCAATTCAATGGCTATTGTACTGAGTCGACGTAAAAATTAATTACTGAATACCAGTCATTAATCAATCATTCTCCAAGGAACATACAACGCCGAAAATTTGCATAATTAACATAGCAAATACTTGATAATTGCATGTGTATATAATCCTTTAGCTTCTCTTGAATATTCATAGTCTCGTTCACTCCATATATCAATAATGGGTACCCACGAATCCACAATACTGCAATTTCTAGTTTAATGTCTTGGAATTTCAATCATAAATATACTAATTGTTAACGTGTTATAGTACATAAATATGAAATCTGCTTCATACTTATACGACTTTCAGTAAAATCATCAATTGATCATCCATTTCTATACAGAGCGGAATATATATGTCAATTAATTTTAATCAATTAAGTTTTCCCTCACGATCATTACAATTTCAATAAGAATAATTCATCTAACCCTATTTGTTTTCTAAGAATTATCGCTCTTAGTTTTAGTGAATTATCTTGATCTCGATTGTCACTTATAATGTACCTGATGATATTCCATCCCTTTCTTGGGAAAACTATAGTTTCGTCTCTGTAGAAGCTCTCATATTTCCGCAAGCCTCTTTTGTGAGTTTAAAATGAGAATATGAAGAATATTTTTTTGCTTTTCCAGGCATATTATAAATCTATATTGAGGTTACACCAGTAAAAAAAATTGAGATTTCACACTAAATAGCAAATATAACTTGCCGGTAGGAGATTAAAGTAATGCCTATTATTGGTGATTTGTTTTGATGTCTTACGTCACTGGCCTGGCGCAGTTTCCACTGATTTTGAATTAAAATTGAGAAACACCACTCCACTACCAATATCCAAGGGAACTTCTTATTCCATTTGGATGACCAGTGGCCTAAGGCTAACTGTAAGCTGTATTTATCTCGCAAAATAATGAATAATGGCTTGATTTTGAAGAAAACAATGAAAAATCACGATTCGCTTTTAAAAACGATCGATGATAGTTTGGTGTCAAAAAAACAAAAACTTACGATTTACTGACTTAAGTCAATTATCATTGTGCTGGTTTGTATTTGACAGATAAATGGTGGTTTGCATTTCAATAAGACAATGTTTTCTTTAGAAAAAGATAATTTTAAAAGTGTTTTTATTTTTACCATACAGTTTTCAGAGAAACCTTGCTTTCAAAATGCTAGTATCCAATGGCAAATGACGGTTGGCTTTTGTTTTCAAAAAACTGGATTTGGAAGATAGTCGAGCTGTCAACGCTGAGGTATAAAGTGGACAGCTGATGCGAATGTATTAGGAATCGAAAAGATATCTAGGTTCAGTTAACCGGAAGTAAGTTCTTTTACAACATAACAATGCTAAACCACATACTTCGAAAGTTATGCAGAATAAGATTGAAGATCTTGGCGGAATTGAGCTCTCACCACATCCAGCATTTAGTCCAGACCTTGCACCATCAGATTACTATTCATTTAGCTCCCTGAAGACATTCTTACGTGGAAAAAATTGAATCCAAATAATGGTTCTATGAAAGTATCAAATCGACATTATTTATGTTACAATTTTTTTTCAAGAAATGTGCATACGAGAGCTCAAATCTCACCACCAGCTTTTATATCATATAAATTATGTAAAGACGTTAAGGCTCATATTAAAGTTTTACGGAAGATGTTTATTTTATTCTTCTCCGTACATTTCAACAATATATTGCTTCTTAAAATATTTTTTTACATTTATTTCATTTATTATTTTTTATGTGCTTTATAAAGGCATACATCGTTATCAGCAAAGAAAACTATTATCTTTATTTTTATTCTCATTCTTCTATACTTTTTTATACCCATGGTATTTTCGATAGTATTTGTACGATAGTGAGCAATAAATTAAGACCGACAAGGTCTTCTTATTCTCGATATTAGTATTATGTAATCTCAACTAAGTACTTATCTCAACTTCACCTGATAACCTCAATAATAACTTTGTAAATGTAGCCAAAAATTTATCTAATTCTATAACTCCTTCTCGTGATCCGCTTCCATATCTCCCTGATGCTAGAGTGCTAACTTACAAAGTTTCTTCTTTATACCCGTAGTTTTAGCAAATATTAATGCCATCAGAGATAAATACTCATCTGGAACTGATGGATTCACATTAAAAATGTTTTCAAGTCTTTCCAATTGCACATCACCTCACCACTTTAATTAACCTTTCATTTCAAAACTTTCTTCGATTGCCTTAGGACGGTTATAATTGTATATCTGCGTAAAGGAGAAGATAAAAATCAAACATCGAATTATCGCCCAATTGCACAAGTTATATAAGATCATGGAAAGATTGGTCAAAAAGAGGCTTTCATCATTTCATTTAAATATAAAATACTACCCATCAATTTGGGTATTTAAGTAAAAAATGCACAAATGATGCTGTATTCTCCCTCTTAAGTAATGTCTACTCTAGCATAAACACACATCACTCTACTTCAACAACTTTTTGTGATTTTTCTAAGGCTTTCGATTGTGTTCATCATAATATTTTAATCAACAAATTGCAGTAGTACGGTTTCGAGGGAACACCTCTCGCATGACTCAAGTCATACCTTATCAACACAAGTCAGCTTGTAAGAGTTGATGCAACGATGTCTTCTTGCAAGACAATAGAGTGTAGAGTGCCCCAAGGTTCAGTACTAGGCCCTATTTTGTTTCTTCTATTCATAAACAACATCGCTTGTGTAGACATCAGTGGTAAAATATGTCTATTTTCAGACGACACTAGTTTCTCTTGGGGCAACCCTGATCTCACGGCACTTCATTTCTCTCCACTCCATTTCTAGTGACCAAATCACTCTTAAAGCATGGTGCGATTCTAATCTTCTCTACCTGAACGTTTCTTAAACGAAAGTTTTATCATACAAAAATATATTGCAGCCTTTTTTCTCAAATAACACCACCATTGACGTCTTTGAATCTTTGGTGCGACTCAATTTGAGCGATTCATCAAACCAAAAAAGAGCTGTTAGATATTTACTCTTACTAAAGCAGGGCTCACTGCCGGGACTTAAATTCTTAAAAATTCTGATTCTTTTTTTCTTATTCATCTTTGAATCCGTTTGCCTAATTCGTAAAAACGCTTCTCCAATTTCAGAAAGGTCAGAAATTTCAGAAAAGAAAATCACTTGCCATTTGAAATCAAATCGATATCATGCTTTTGTCTACACATTGTAACAATTTTTTGCCAATTTCTCTCTTTTATAGTATATTATTGAGAAGAAAGCTGGTAGACGCCAAAAACAGGATTATCTTCTTAAGCTTACTAAAACGTTGCTTTTCATCCTAAACTGTTGTAGATTCATATGTCTAATAATTGATCAATTTTTCATTGATTAACACATATTCCTCAAGTAATTTTTTTAAGCTTGAACAGAAGCAATTTTCTCTATTCCTTTTTATTCTATTTGTGCCATAAACCCAATTTCCAGTTATTCAATTATATTTTTGTCATTTATTATTTCAACCAATCATATTTCGTATTATATTGAATACATTTCAGTCTCATAATTTTATCTACTATACGTCGAAACATTTCTCTGTTCGTATTGGCCTTTCATGTAATTCATGGAACAGCACACACATGACAGTTCATGTTTGAACAGATACTGTGTTTATTCGTTAATATCCATCGTACATATCGTCTACTCTGCCAACTGGCCAGTTTTGATTGAAAACGCGGAATAAATACTTCAATTACAGAAGTGTATGTGTGTGTGCGCCGATGTATAATAATGGGAGCTCTGGAATATACTCATTTTAGAATAAATCCCCATTTTCTTATTCATCTAAAATTATAGATTAGTTAATTATCTATTCAGTTTGTGCCTAATAAAATTGTGTAGTAGACTCTATCACTTCCGTGAGTTATCTGCTTATATTTCTAAATTATGTTGAATCTATTCCTTAGTCTATTATCGTCTGACTCATAAAGATAGGCTGAATGATAATAGTCATTTCTGTTGACATACTCCATTGTCATCACATGTATTCAACTGTATGCCCACTACATTAGAGTGCACTATCATGCGGTGAATTCTAAAACGATGTTTCCTTGACTAATTCTAAGGTGATCACATGCTGTATCCCCTCGTTGGTGACATGGTCATATGTTTATATTGGTTAGGCTAGGGTTTGAAGATAGAGTTGTACAGTAGTACATTATTATCTAAGAGCAATCTACGACTAATAGACCAATTAATAGGGCTTAATTTCAGTATCAATTGCTTGAGTTTAATCAATATACGCTTTTTCCAAGTAAAGCGGATTGCATGCATGCCAAGGTATTTGGCATCTTCGATTTGTCTAAGTTTGTAGTTGCGTTCCAATGGGGATGTTAATATCGACAGTCGATTGACATCACGCCCTTCGGAGGAGTTGTAAGTCGATATTCGTCAAGGCATTAGCCAGGAAAGTAGTTTTCTCCTTTAAAGAACGACAGAATTCATTTTCGAAATATTGAATTTCGAAATGATTTCAGAGGTGAATAGTAGAATATATATGTATATGTTACATACTGGAATTAACTGCTTGTTTATTCTGTTCAAGTAATATATTTTTCAGGTGCTTTTGTGCTTGTTAAGGAATTTGAACTGGTGATCTGGTATTATTCTCTTTTTTCCCAGGTTTGAGTATCATAATGATTTGGCCTAATATGCGGGCACTGGAGAAGTAGCTAAAACGCAAAATTGCATTGCATTTAGAAGTAAATAATATTATGCACTGTGAGTTCTTGAAGTATCCTTCCCAGATATTAGGGTCAAATTCAGGCACCGTTAATTTGTTATGACTATGAGATAGATTCATTTGGAATTGTGTATAAAGGAGTCAGTTAGTTATTTATCTTCTTCTGTCCATAATTCAAAAGGAAATGGCTTGAATACATTTTTCCAGTTTTAACGAGGATATCAGCTTTGTCCTCGTCATTCACAATCCAATTATAGTCGTTATTTTTTATTGGCGGAGATGGGCCATTTCAATTATTATATTCTTCAATAATTAGATCTTTTAGCTTTCCCTTTTAATTTCTTCTGTTTTTGCTCGTTGGTAGTATTTTTGTAGCTGCCTTTTTTTACAATTTCCTCTTCTATGAAGAAGAAGTCGCTGAAAAGCTCAATTATTAGAGACAGATTTAGAGAGTTAGGCTATGTACAATCATCGGTGAGTGGTCGGATGATTCGACTATAAATACAAGTTTTGATGTCAAAGCCTTCTGCTTGAAAAATTCTGAGATGACAAATTATTATGAATGCTTCTCATTGAAATATTACATGGGAAGTATTGAAAAATTCCTCAGTACATTACTGTAATTTTTGCCTTGTTAATATGGCAACTTGAAGCTTCAAAAAATTCCTTCAATGCTCGCGAATTAAATCAATCAATCTCGTCTTGTCGCAGTTTTTCAAGTCATTTATCAATGATTGGATTAGTACCAAACTAGATCCGTTTAAAGGAAAAATGAGAGAAAATGTAGCGTTAATCTGAAAGCGAGTTTTTCCACTGATCCAAAATAAATATTTTAATGTAATTAAAAGTTTCGATTGATTAATTTCAATCACTTAAGAATGTGGATTGGAAAGGGAAATTATTCCGATGTTTAAAACGAATTAATTTTCAATGTTATACATATACTCTGCGAACTGAAGATTTATGATGTATTTAATTATAATAACTTTTGATCGATTTATTTAGGCTGAGATTTTCTCTACCTCACTTATATGCAGTGGTTTTCTCAGGTCTCCCGCAGATTTTATTGTATAAACTAAAGTGCTTAAGGACGACCTGTGCCTCAATGAAGCTTACACCATAATTTATTTATGTCCTTTTCCATATTTGACTTGGAATTGATAGTACACCAGTTTTTCAAAGACTGCACTTTAAATATGTTGATTCAACAGAAGACGAGTTGTAGAAATCACAGTATGCTGTAGGTGAAAATGGAAGAGTAGAGAAATTTAATTTCTTTTAGATCTACAAGAAAATGTTTAATGTAAATTTCTTCGAATCTGCCAACCATATCCTCAGTAAAAATAATATAAAGAAATAATATAAAGGCGATAAATCCGATAATTAGACTGATGATTCAATTACTTCTTTCAGTATATCTTCTTCGAAACCTCCATTCAAGTAATTCCGAACAGCAACACCAAAATGTTGTGAAACATCATTCTGTTGAAACCAAAGTTCTTTATTGTTACCAACTGAAAAAACTGTTTTAACTCTCAACAAATCCAAATACTATCGTTTGTACAAGTTCTCCTTTACAAAGAATTATCCAAAGATAGTGGAGCTCATAACATCAACGTACAAATGCACCTGAGTTCCATGTTTTTGAAGACATCGCGGATCAGTATCACTCACTATTTATAATTGTGACTGTGACTTTCAATATTATCGTAAGTTTATCGGGAAGTATTTGTAAAATTAGAGTCTACAATTACTTTTTGCATTTCACTCAACAGGCATGATCATTATCATCAGATAATAAGGATAGACTTTTCTATGTAATGTTACAGATGGATCATATACTTATATCAGTTTTCGGAATGAATGTATAATATTTTTCTTTGCATTAAGACTAAGGATTTTTTATCATTATGGTCTTTCGCCGACAAGTTTTCGGGTGTTTTTTGTTGAATCCACACTTTAAAAAGATTCACAATTCCTCAATTTTCAGTTTTGGTAATTTGGCTGTGATATGGAGACCTATTTAAAATCTCGTCGTGAGAATCGTTTTTTCCTGTTCTAAAGTATCTACTTTACAATGAACACCTACTATTTTTTTGACACAAACGAATTTATTACGAATTTCATAAAACTGTATCTTTGGAACTATTAAATGTGGAATTATAATCTCAATAGTTCCATTTGTATTTGGATAGCTTATTAGACATTTAAAATATATACCGAGTGTTTACTATTTCATGAATTGTCTTAGAGTAACATTGTGTTCTATATCCTTTCTATCCAGTTATCCAGATGCTCTGATTTATTTAAAACAAGTTAGTAATGAGTACCTAGTTTTTCCAAGTCTCTATGAAAATTGAAGGAGAGAAGCGACTGGTTCTTTGTCTATATCTTTAGAGTCACCTACAGCACCAAATATACTGAATTTATCATTTTTTCTTCATTATCTAAATCAATTAAATAACATTGCACGGTTTTTGTATTTGTTCACTTTAATCTCCATAGCCTACATCAAATACTGGTTTATAGTTTTATTATTGTTTTAATCATAAATGTACTATTTCCATATTAAAGATAGAGAGGTAGCTTGTTCAAGTTGACCTGAACTGCTAATAAAAAGAAAATCGGTAAAGCACTCTCTACCTTGTTCTCGTTGGATCTTCTTGCCGTTTCAAGTGGTAGTGGTAAGAGCAGCAACGGCGGAGAATAACAAGTTTTTATTTTATTGGCGAGTAGAGCGAGATAGAGAAAATGGTAAACCGATGCTCTTTCTCTCTTTTCCAATAGTACTATTCCAATTATTCTCTCTATCTTTGATATTAACTATATGATTTTTTACATTGGCTTTTGGTTGCGATAGATTCTTGCAGGCAAAAATGAAACAATTTTAAAAAATAATGGTTATATATCCAAGCCAACTTCTTGTCCCAGTATGTTTAAAAAAGGATCCCTTCTAACACTTGTGTTACGAATAGCTGTAAAACAACTATGATATCTTTATATTTCATTTTTCATTATCCGATTTTTAAACATAATATTGAATTGTAATATCAACAATTCATTATATGTTTTTTGAATTCATTTTTGATTGATCTAGATCCCTTGTAATACTATGGATTCCATCAGAATAAACCAGCTTAATTTTTATTTCCTACAACAATTTCTTGATTTCTAGCAATAAAAATCATATTTAAAATAAAATGAGTGCGATACAATATGTTAACTATAGCTTAACTATTAAAATATTTATGAGACATCAATATATATGTACCTTTCGTAATCATTGGATAATGTGCCTGAATCCATTCTATCAAATATTCATAAGTTCAGTCAATAGCATATAAATAATAATACTAACGAGATGTGATAGATAACTTACATAATATAACGTAGCGTTCAATAATGACATCAGCATGGAGTTTGGATTAGACAATTTGGCAAAGGTAACATTCCTTAAGAAGAACGATGTCAAATTAAATGACTCAACAACTTTTGAATCTGGATAACAAATAGATAACTATAAGTATCTCTGTAAAAATGAATGCTAAATTATCCAAAGAAGAAAAACCAAAGAGTACTACCGTAGAATAAGGGAGTGGAAGAAATAGAAATTTTAGCCGACGTGGAGGTTGACATTGATGGAGAAACGTACAGCTTCTACAGCATTCTTACATTCAGGTCTGTGGTGCTGGAGACTGGATCTAATCTATAACGCATTTTAATATTTTCATTTTGTTAGCTTTAGAGATTTTAGTATATAGCAGCATTGATGGATTTTAAACCCCCATAGTATTAGAAGGTCTATTCCTGAATTAAGTAAAATAGCCGCAGATGTCCTTCGGACACAATGACATGTATATCGAGTAATTCCAAGGAAGAGCAGATTATAAAGCTTTAATATGATCTGTTCTTAATTTTCGAGCGTAATCTCAATGGCCACTAGCTAAATCAGCCAGGAATTACAACCAAAAATGCATGAACAAACGTATATCAGTAAATACTTTTCATCATGTTCTTCTTCCAGAATTATTGAATTTCTTCAAGTTGAAGTTTTTGAAGATTTTTTTCTGATTTTAGTTCAAAAAATGTGCCTAGCTCCGCATATTTTTATAAACAAACACTGTTTTCAATAATTATGGTCCTCCTCAGCATCGAGTACTGTGACGTTGGATATTTATGGCTTGAATATTCTTGATATCTCTTCAAAATAAATCAACAAAGTTTTCAAGAAAAATAATTCGGCTTTGCTTGCATTCCTTTATGTACAAAAATACTGTGAGCTATTTAAAATTTTTATTTTGATGGACTTAATAACAAATTATTTCGAACTATATTTTTCCATGACCTAAGTAGTATACATTGCGCGCTAATCGTCAGCATTTTGTTCTCAATATAGAAAACGTACCGTATCAATCAATCATGTAACAATTCATGGTGACTCAATACAAATCATATCAGGAAGAAATTATTTATCACTATGATGGCGCATATTTCTCATAACGTGATGAACGATAATAAAAATTTCATCGGGTAACAAGAAGTTATTTCGACTGTATATGTTTCTTAAAATTAACTAGCAAAAGATTCGGTGCTAATAGTCAATGAAATCTGTATGAACAGTCACCAGATGTTTCCAAACAATCAGGAACTTGTTTATGAACGCGGGAAAATGTTACGCGAAATCCTGACGATTTCGTATTGATGGTAATTCCTGAGAAAGCAAATATTTAGTTCATTATTTCTGAATTGTGATCAGGAATGGAAAAGTGATTAAAATTAGAAAACACTATTTAATTTAAAATCAATAACTTTGACAAAATTAATTCTGAGGAAAATAATAATTCACTTAAAATGAAATCCATATTACAAATTACAGCAAACAAAAAATATTTTCCATGTTGTGGTCTTTTATTAGAATCACTGAACAGTTTGTATTACTGCTATTAATCAACATTGAGGGTGCCATACGCGAGTTTTTATGGAACTACCAAGGGATAAATGGCGTAGGTAATTAAATTTTCAGCAATTAGGGTTCAGAAATCGTGTTCGCGTGTACATACAAATTTCTACGGGACAAAAACTGAATGTTTAATTGACTGAGCAAGTATGGGAGACTAGTTTTTTTGTTGTGTTCTAACAACCTTGTTAACTATAGAGTAATCGAGAAATAATTTTTAGATATACTCGGTCTCCCGCATAATGATCATGTTTTATATGGTTTAAAAAGGTAACTGTATTAGAGCGGTCTAATTCAATTTTTACAAGGGCGTGAAATAAGTGGTTAACTTAACTGGGAAAATGTTTTTTTTATTATTTTGTTACAAGGTTCAATTGGTTAATCTTCACTTATATAATTACGTGGTTGTCTAATATTCTTTGAACAGCTTATTTGAATATTTTAGGACCTGGGATTTGCATAAAATTCCGTACGGGGCTAGACAGAAGTTGACAAAAGTCTTTATGAAAGTATAAAATAATCATAACTCTTGATTTATGTGAAATATTCTCTCTATTACTAAATAATTGAAACTTCAGTGTGTCTGTAATTGGTTTCAGATGTGTTATTTTTTTTAAACCAGTAATCGAGATTATTGTAGAGATTGAGATAAAATCATGACGAATGTATTGACGATGATGTAACTATACAAGATTTATTGGACGCTAATGATACTTATTATGTGTTGGGGTAGTTTTAAGAAGGGAGTCAATGCTGCAAAGAAAAGACCATGATCTATGTGGAGCTGAGAATACAGTGGACTTGTGTTACGTTTTGTCCGTAGTGTACAGTCATTTCAATGAGAATCATTCTAAAGAAAATGCAGCATGCCTAATTTAGATAGGTTATTAGATTTTTTTTCTGCTAGACTTGCCTTGTCTATATAATTACTTATTTTTTGAGAGTTTGAAGAACTCTCGAAGGAAGAAAAGAGGGAAAAAGTTCAGGATAGTGTTCAAAATTTTTCGAAGTTTGAAAAATGTGAAATTTCTGTAAAGAGATAATAAAAGCTCCCTATGTTACAATATGATTTTATCACCCTCCTTTGTGTGATACGTTCATTTCGATGGGTATAGCAGAGAAACCGCGGATTTCTCATAATGAAATTTGCGTTTCTAAACTATACATTACTCCTCTCAATTCACAATAACTACTATTAAGTATATAGCAATTGACACTTCACAATAAACAATAACTTTCAGGTACAAGAAGTGTGTGAGAACAAATTGCAATTATCAATATCAAATATCACTGAAATGATGGACATGTTTCAATTCTGAAAAACTAAATGTGATAAGATATAAACAACTATATAGGCAGTAACTAGACAGATCACAATAAATGGAAGCTAATTTCAGAAACTGTACTGAAATTCTGAGTACCTTGATGAGCGCAGATTCATTAGTAACATTTGAAACATATTTGAAGCTCAATGTCCAGAACACTGAACTTGAATATTGAATGTTGGGGTCTAATGAATGGAGCACACTGTTGCTAGCATGACGAATTTCTTCCAAAAATAATTTTTCTTTAGTTTGCTAAATTAAGTGGAGATCCAGTAACTGTTAATCGAGTTATATTATCAATGTGTCCTTTCTAACGTAGTAACTGCTCTTCGAGATTTTGGCAAGCGGAAATCTTATTAACGGTTGGAAATGATGTTACCGAGTTCAATCTGTTTGAAGATAGTTTTTGGTTAGAATAAAAAAAAGAATAACGTAGTTTACACAAGTAGTTTCAGATATATCGGACTCAGTACAAAAACCCTTATAAGTTAATAACATTTTTCCTACGTTTTCTTATTGATAATCTTTGTATTTCACCAATGTAGAAATTAATGTGGGACAATTCTCAATAGATGAATGATTCGCAAGACTTCAATCAAATGAAAAATTTTGATTTTCTCTCTACATAAATATCCAACGTTTTATGCTATTAATTATATTCAACTTCAAAGCAATGGGATAGAGTTACTCACAAAAACAATGTATTTTCGAAACTTCCTCTTTTTTTCATCCCTTCATTGTAATTTTGAGAGACATGACAACATTTCTATTAGTAATAACAATGTTCGTGAGCGACAAAAAAAGTGGATCAGATAATAAATATTCAGTAAATATATTGTTTTTTCCATTAATTTTATCATTAACCGGAAATATATTACAATATTATCAAAAACAAATAGTGTGCTACAAGAATTTACTTTCCCTTCACTTTAACTCGTAATCTTCATGTGCATACGCCATAAAAGTTTCAACCATTAATTCCGTAAGATCTGATCCAATCACATTTACTTCAGCTTCGGAAAGCGAAACCCTTATATCGTATTCCACTCCATTTACAACCGCTTACTGAACTCACCAACTCTTTCATTTTATATATAAAACGTATTATGAACAAATTGGAAACAGATAATTAACAGTTTGAATTTGGTTTGGGGATTGCATAGATTTTATTCCGTATATTCTGGAATATGAATTTTTACAATGAATTATATTATAGTATCTAAAACCAGTCATAAAAAACAAAAATCACCAATTAAATTTGTACTGGATTGACTGCAAAGTCGCCTTTTCCTGTAGTATTCCCGGGGCTGTTTAGAAAATTAGAATCGTTAGACGAGCACCAATTACATACATAGTCGTCTATTAATAATTATATCAGGAATAACAGGAATATTGTTACATTGCCCGTTTTTCGATAATAAAATCTAATATCTGCAATTGAAAACAGCACCAATTGACAAAAACTCTCAAACCTAGGATAATATGTACTTAATGTAAGTTTAGTCCAGAAATGGCGCATTCAGCTTCAAAATCATCAAAATAGTGCTCACGATAGAATGAATAGAAGACGGTCAAGAATTTTGACCTAGGAAATTAATGACAAGGCTGATGAAAAGATCTCTGAAAAACATCGTTTCTTTACAAATGAGTTTTCACTTGGTTTTGTACCAAGATTCAGAAAAATTTGAGCTACCACAAATTTTGTGCAAGCTAAGTCATAATTGCTTAAAAATCACCATAAAAGAAAACTAATGGTAATTTCTAAACGCCCACAACAGTTATGGTGATTAGTTATTGGACTTAATCAACAGACCATGGTGTAAAAGACCCACAAATTTCTCTAAAAAACAAAAGAAAGCTTGCAAACTTTCTTATCAGTAATGATTATGGTTTGTTTTTAGCATAGGTGTACCTCAGATTCATTTTCTCGAATGTAGTATGATGAGTATAATTTTTTAGAGGTACTATCATTTAGTACAATTGAGTACAATCTTTGAAGAGTTGTTTAAAACAAATCGTCAAGTAAAGTGAATGCCTCTCCTCTTTTTTCCTTCTATTCTTTATGAATGAAGTTTTTCACTTTTTTATAACTAATTCTGTTACTTCTCCAATTTACTGTGTTGTTCCCCAAACTTTGAAATCGTTGTTCCTCCAGAGCAAAGTCCCAGCAGATCAGATTCACTATCATCTATTTTTATTCGTTATACTATTTGCAATAATTATCCTTCCCCATTTTAAGAAGTCTTATGCCACAGAAAAATGCCCAGTAATCAGTGTTCTTTCCATTGACCCTTGGCTCTGGACATCAAATTTGTCTTTGGCCGTATATCCTGATACATATACACTTTTTGCAAGCCTAATTGGATTACTTTAGTGTCACGGCTCAGAAAAGTACCCCACGACACCTCATTGCCGCTTTTGATTTTGTTGTTTGCTGAGTAAATTGAAAGATATTACATCCAGTTTTCAGTCTGTACGACTTCTAAAGCCATCTGTGAATTACTTTTCCCCTTTCTGATGGATTTGTCATCCCTTTCTTTTATATTATCTCGTTGATATTGACTTCAGTGATCCCGTTGTCCGCGTTCTGAGCTAAAACCTCTTCATATTTCATCTATTTCCTGCAGTATATTTAAATATCCCTAACTCTTTTGGTCTCAACCGGAGAACTCCTTTTGAAACTACACTATTTATGAACAATTCTATGGACTGCAAGACAAGTATTGCTTCTAATACTACTTGGTGTTTCATAGATTCCAACACTTCCCTGTACTATTGGAGGTAGTTTCATATCTTGCAAAAATTTTTTCCGTTACGTTGACATGTCCAAATTCATTCATAATGTCAAAAAACAAATCTTTTTTAAAAATGTGAATGCACTATCAATAATGGATGGCTACGGTGAATTCCATATTATGGCAGTTAACAGCTTCATCTGTTTCGAAACTAGATTCATTCGTGATTAGAACGTGAATAATATATGAATTGTTTGCTTGTTGTTAGAGCTAAAACCACTTTTTATACAGCGTTCCATCTAGAATGCAATGAATAACTTATTTTGATACGTTATGTTCTCCTGGCACATTCCGTCTACTCATTAATAGCTCCCACGACTATTTAGCACGAAAGCCTTCTGACTCGCAAACATTTTCAATTGTCGAACGTTTAATGAAGTACATGGAAATAGAAGCTACTCGATCTAAGTTATTCACCAAGTATCAATTGACAAGTACGTATATCTTGTTTCCATAAAACATTTCATTATATTCACTGAATAAATATATTTTTAATTTGTATTACTTCAGAAAAATAAGAGTATATTGTTCATTATAAGTTGTTGAATTGCAGAAAAGATACTTCTTTTCTATAATTTGACACGGGGTACTCCATTTATTTTTATTTATATCAAAAATATTTGTGATGGTGTAAATATGGACAATGATTTTCGTTGATGATATAGCGTATAAAGTATTGTTTATCCAGTAATGCAAATTGATATAGAGAATACTCTATGTCAATGGAAATATTAATACATTTTCCCTTAGATATCTACGTATCAATAGGTAAGATTTGATGTTAATTTTAACACATTTGGTACTGTACAACGTAGAATACCAAGCATACCTAGAACGCCTATAAAATGGTATGAAGGCTCATCTTCACCATTCCAACTGTTCTTAAAAAATATTGAAAATAACTTAAAAAATAGAGAACGACACTCTAACATCTTTATTCGTATTCTTCTTAGTCTCAGCTTCGAGTATATGATTAATTTCTTTTTCTTCCACATGCCTTATTTGCTACATGTGATTTCATATCTATTGAATTGGATTTCATTGGAGTTTGTGCTACAAATCATTCACAAAGTAGTTTTATTGCAAGCACTTTTGCTATATCCAATATTCTGCATAATCAGGTCAGTTGCTTCCGTTGGCTATAGTAATTGAATAGATATATACTAGTAGATAATTTTGAGAAGTATCATATAAAAAATTGAATTTAGAACGCTATAAACTCGGTAGTCTCTATGTGAACTAACTCATTCCCATGAACTTCAAAGTAAAAGCTAGTATTATCCATGAGAATAATTGATTTAATACTAATTCCACAATCATTCCAGTGAAACAGCAATCAATTCTACTAGATTCAAGATAATTTCTCTATTTACTAGTTTTTCAATGAACATATGACTTTTATTAATAGATTTCACAATTCACTATTAAATCACATTATTAAGTCTATGGTTGAAAGACGGTTTTATTAATATGATCAATATGGATCATTGGATTAAGAGATTCTATCCAGAAATTATACGAGTGGATCACATACGAACTAAAATTAATAAAAAAAAAAAATATATCCAAAGAAAGCCTTCACCATCGTAAAATTATCAGTGAGTTCACCATTGGTTCATTATTGGACAAACGGGCTCTGATTAGGTGAACTAAGTATCAGGTAATAAGTATATTCCCTTTTAGAACCATCATACTGAACTCATGCATCAGTGAGACAAGTGAAATTTTTCTAACAAATCTGTTACATCGTCCCTAATATTCAAAGAAAACACAAGAAAGAGGGGCTCCTTATTACTCTTCAAGGGCGATTTCAGTAGTAATAAGTTGAAAAAAGTTTGCAAAGTATAATAACGACCCCTTTGGATGAAGATGGGAAGGAATTACTCCACATCCTTATTTGAGTTATGTTTTTTGGAAGAGACCGGTTTGGTCGAATGTGTCTAAATGTGATTATTCAGTTATTTTAATTTCTATGATTTTATTAATATTGTGTGATTGTGTTCCAGTTTTTTGTAATATGTCGTTTCGTTATTTTTACTTGTTTGTACCCTTCGTCATTATCAATTCCATTTCTTTTTCGATTTTCATACCTTTGCTCTTTTCATACTAACTACACAGGCGTAAACGATTGGATTTTTGAAGATTTATCATGAAATGGAGTAGATGTTTATCAAAGAGATGAGTAATTTAGTTGAAAATTTTACCAGTACCGAAGATTTGCAGATTGCTGCTTTGAACACCGGAGTGATTAAGGAAGTAGTTCCTGCATGATCTAGGTCTAGGGTGCAATTTCTATAGAAGCACGAACCAGCCCTGTGTTCAATCGTAGGGGCATATATGTAATACTTCTAAATTGACAGTTTCTATAAGTGGAAGCTGTTCCGACTAAGGAAGACAGAATGGCAACGGTTTTTCTATCCTCCGAGGTTCCAGCTCGGTTCTGCGCTTTCTCAAGCATGCGCAGTATAGATAAAGTGTCTCGAATGAGAGGGAAAATGAATATTGTCGACATCGTAACGTAGAGATATTTTTTTCCATACTAAGTGTCCATATAGGAGTATCACATATATGCGCAAGGGCGACCATGTTCACGGAAGAACAAATTTAACGGTTGATAAATATATCGAGGAGATATATCTATCAATGTCATTAACCCCATTCAAGTTATTAATAAAGAAGCTTAATTTGCTTAATACAATTATTTCACTGTGTTAAACATAGGAAGTCGAAATAAGTTCTCATAAATTTATATTCACTTTAAACATTTTTTGATCTGATGAATAATTTATAAAAAAATATAGTTAAGGTCAAAAGTTTACAGAGGGCCGATTTCCATGCACACAAGTATATTTCTAACGTACATTATGAGAATCTTCTATTTGATTCTCCTAGAGCTTGATTCTAAAATATATAGTCAATTTTCTAACGATTTTCATTTAGTTATTGTAAAAACATGAAAATAAATAAAGTGAAATAGACTAATTCAAACCTAATCAATTAGTGAAAAATCAATCGGTTGATTAAAACTCAGAAACGCCTTATAAAGTTTTACAACGACACGCTCAAAAGGTTTCTGTTATTCGATCTCTATTATTACCTACTCGATACAACTGTTTATATTGAATTGATTTTAGCTCCATGGAAACGGTTGACATTGTCAACATGAGTCACAACAATAACAAGTATGTAGATACGTGAATGTGAATAGTGGAGTACATTTTAAGGTTTTTAAAGTAGATGGATGTATCACAACTGCAGGTAAAGTACACCAAAAGACACTTTCACATCTTTTTCTCTTTGTATTCAAAAATAAATATAGTTAACATTTAAACTTCAATAGAAATCATTCTTGTTTTCTATTGTGTGCAAATTGGATATTGTTTCCCTACAGTTGGTTTAAAATATAGAATAAAGAAAAAATGTTTCAATACATCCAAAATAAATCTAAGAAAATGTTTCCACCGGAATAATAATGAATATTGTTTATGAAATTTATGAAATAACTAGGTAGCAGTCTTTATCAAAAATGGGAGAGGGTGTATAAGTTGGAAAATATTAGGAAAATTTGGAAAAACCTCAAGCTCACACCAAGTGAAAATTTCCGCTATTGGGAGATGCTTGTAGTTCAATATTAATAAAAAATATGGAAGTCGGAGATTAATAATCATATCTGATAGTCAAGCATCCATTAAAACATTAAGTTTTTCCAAAATCAATTAACAATCTAGAAAGGAATGAAATAGTTACACTGTTGTGTGTATCAGGACACACTATAGTAGAAGAAAACGGGATAGTTGTTAAACCAGCAATAAAGAAGGTCAAACACTGTTTCACCCCAATAATATTGGAATAACTCGAATTAAAAGGAATGAAGAAAATAATGGTATATTGGGACACACAGAAGAACTGAAACAAACGGAAACATTAGTAGGAAACAACTACCATAAGAGATCGGAAAAATGTATTAGCAGTAACAGTTGTATCATTTGCTCTGACAAGACATAATCATTCGAATATCAAAATGTTAGTGAAATACGACTGTGTATTTCGTGTCAGTAAAGAGAGAAAAGCAAAGCGGGTAGGTTTGTTAAAATTTTAAAGGAATTTGAAGTGAAGAGCTACTAGTTTCAGGGATAGAAATCGGAAGCTATGTGAAGGAGGAGACATGATATATGTCTGAGGTCTCACTGAATCGTCACACTAGCATACATAAATACATACAAAATACAAATTCTGATTCAAATACACTGTAGCTAAAATATGAAATTAAATTGTCTAAGTTCACTGTGTTAATATCAATTGTGTCTTCGTCTGAATTCTCAATAAATGGTTAAGTTTCGTTATCCTCACCATCAGTAGCATCGCATGACAATAAAATTCGTTTAATCCATTCTAAGAGAGAGCTATTATAATTTTTTCAATTGAATGCACTGAAATATAAAAATCTAAAATTACTATATATGCATGCAATTTAAATGATTTATAACAATGTTATGAGTATCAATACAATTGCTCAAACAGCTTTGTCAAACATTGATAGTTCAGCAAGAGCAGTAAGAAGCATAAGAATAAAAAACACTAATCTGTTAGACGACAAAACCGCTCTCAGTGGAAAGTTTTTAGAATTACATCCATTCATTAATTCCTAATAAAACCACAACAACTGTAACAAAACACGACCTTCGCCCAATATTTAAAATTTACTGACTTATACCACTCTTATTCTCAGGGGCAACTATTTGGAAGGACTTCACTCTTCATTGCAGATTGGAATGGCCAAATGTATTCATTTACGGGTCAGCATATCTGATTCAAAATCAGTATCTTGACCTAAAACGCTATTAGTAGAAATTATCTCAAATAGCTAGATTTTATCCTTATTTTGATATTCAAGACTTAAAGAAAAGTCGAAGCGTCAAAATTTATCTTTCTTTTAAAAACTATAAAAAAAACTAATTTTGAAACAGAAGAGACCTAAAATCAAGAATATTTAGATGCAATGCAATATATATAAGTTGAGGTGGATATTATTTATACTTTTGTTAGTTCTAATAACTCCAGTGGAGTCAGATATCGGGATCACCGACTTTTCAACTGTAAATTAATGAAAAATTGACAATCAATAAGTGATTTCAATAGCTATCTGCGCTGATGTAGAGTGAGGTCTTCGAAATACCAAGTCAAATTACAATAATATTGTTTGTTTGGAGAGTAAACAAAAACGGATGAGAAAAGAAATGAAAGCCAATGTCCAAATTCATATTTTCGTGAATATTTGGTTAATTTTTCGAATATTTCTATTTCAGTTTTGATGTACAATTTGCTACTACTACTATTTATTGTTTGTATGACTCCACGAGACCGTAAACTCGTTTGAGCAAGTAGCTTCCTTTGTTCTATTTTCCAATTCATATAAATAATGTGACTGTATTTTTTCTCCATAACTGTCCGTCTGTTATACATTATACGATTTCTCAAGGTTCATAATTTTTTTCTTTCCCACTTTCTATTTCTTTCTTTCTTCTCATTTCTCTCTATCCCGTTCTAACTATAACAATTTTGTTAAGATGTCTTTCACATTTCTTGATATTGAGGATACTTTATCTGAAAAATCTTCAATTTTCATGTATCTTGTTTCCAGACAGTAGCTCTGATTCATTTAAAGCAATGTTAGGAAGGATTGTAGATATTGTATCTTCTTACTTTATTATTAAATTCAGATTCCTTTGTTGATGCTTCTGCCAATACCCTCAGTGCCGATTATTCTATCGTCATCTTTATTAGTTAGGCTATCCCAATAGTTTTTAGGTATTCTTCAAGTATTTCTTTTATTTCACTATCGAAAACTTGTTTCAAAGTCTATAAGTAGTATTTTTCATCAATATTAATAGTTTCCTCAAAAAACCCAGCTTAATAAATTCATAAATGGAAAATAATAACTTTCTTGGACTATTTTAAAATATAAGAAATCAAAGAGTATACTAATAGTGATGTCACCAATAGAAATTTCAATCAGACAACTTGTGCACTCTATCTCTAAATGACTAATTGCTATTTTTCAGATTTTAGTAGCAGATTATGAGAATTTAGTACAAGAACTTACTCAGGAGCTGAAGTCTGTTAAAGCAGAATACGAAGAACTAAAATCAAAGGTACCTTCAATAGTCAATGAAAACCAGAAATTAATAGAGGAGTTGAAGCATTATGTAACTTCGAAAACTTCAGAAGAATCCCAAACAGAATTCAAATTGATTCAAAACTTGAGATCTCAAATTAATTTGGTGTTAGATGAGAAAGAAAAAGTAACTCAGTTATGGAAAAAAGCATCAAAATCTGTAGAAACTTTGGAAAATGAACTAAATATATACAAATCTGGCAATATCGAGTATTTTCCCAAACATGAATATTTAAGAGCGAAAAAATCTTATGAAGAAACCATAAATAAATTGGAAAATCAAATAAAAATCTTGAAAAACGAATCGGAAACCAAGGACCTAGAAATTCAAAACCTACTAAAATGCTCAATCAACAACACAGAAACTGCTAAAAAGTCTGAATCTAAAGTAAGTACTTTATACAAAAATATTTTTGATCTTGAAAACTCTATCGAGGCACTGAAAAATAAATGTGCAGGAAAAGAGAAACTGATAAAAAAAGTAATGGATCAAAATAATGAATTCAAAGAAAAAATTATTGAAGCCATAGAAATTGTACAAGCTGCTTTGAATGAAAAAGATGCATCTTTACTTAGAGAAGCTGAAATAAGATCAGAAATGAAGAAAATGAATGAACAACTTGATGATATAATTAAAGAAGTGCAAGAAAAGTGTAAGAAAGAGACTGATAGTATAAAAGAGCAAGCTGAATTTAGGTACAAAGACATTCTCAAATGTCTTGAAAACACACAAGACGAGCTAAAAGAAAAAGTTGTACAAAATGAAAAACTTCAAGCCAAAAATATAATATTACAAAACGAAATAGATAAATTCTCCACTAGAGGAGTAGACTCAGAAGAAAGCAAAACTTCAAAATTACTAATTCTCGAAAAAAGCTTGGAATCTACGTTTCAGAAACTTTTAGTGTCCGAAAAACAAAACATTCAGCTAAAATCTGAATTAGAAACTATTAAAAACGATATGGAACAGATGGCAGCTTACTATGAGAGAGTTTTGAAAACCAAAGATCTTGAAAAATTGACTCTACAGAACATCAATAACCAGCATAAATCGGTTATCAAAGAGAACGAATTGAAGATAAAAAGTTTAAATAATGATATAGAGGTCGCGAAAAGCCAATCTCATATTTTAGAAAAGGACCTCAACAAACACATAGAAGATCAAGAGAAACTTATAAATTCAATTAAAATTGAAAAATCTGAACTAGTTTCTTCTTTCAATGAACAACTCAAGCAACTTAATGAAGAAATTGAGCTCAGAAATGAAATCAACAAGAAACTATTGATAGAAACGAAAGATATAATAAACAAGCTAGAGAATTTGACGAAAACTTTAAAAACAGATGCACGCAAAGTTAAAAAAGAGAATGCGGTGCTAAAAGATGAATTACAACTGTATAAAAGAAAGTTGAGTCAGTATAGAGAAATATTAAATATGCTAGCTATAGATGTTAATAAAATAAATGCCGTCAACACTGATAACCAACAAAGTCAACCAAATATACTTAGCTGACATTCATTGAAATGGTGCCCAACACCAAAGAAATACCTCAAAATCAGGGGATGTAGTTACATGTCTAGAAAAGAAAAACAAGCGCAGAGGAAAGGAACTAGTGGTTTTAGAACTAAAAGAAAATGGAAGTATATTAAACTAATTTGCAAGACACGAGAAGTTGTATAGTGAAAAACAATCCAAATGTTTTTATGAATTGATAACTTATAATGGAAGTGACAATAATTGTAGTTATATTTTTGTATTTTCTGTAAATAAAAATAACCTGAGACATTGTGATATGATTTATATGATAAGAAATTCCTGTGAATTTTGAGCACCTTGAAAGTTTGATCATTTCAACGCTTAATTCAATATGTGTTAAAAACTAGCAAAATATGAATTAACAACTTGTATGAGAAGCACAATATTCAGTTGAAAAATATCATCAGAAAAAACTTTATTAATCTAAACTAGTATACGTCGTAACGGTTATAGCGTACAGAAAAAACCCTACTCAAGCATTTTTGGAATTCTTCATTCATGAATTCCAACACAATATCTTATCGTTAAAATGCAAATTCTCCGACGGCTTTTTGCCGACGATGTCGATTATAGGATTGAATTTTTCCGAAACAACGATGGCTTTTGTAATTGGAAACCGGAATATTTTTTATGAATGTACGTCTTTTCTCAATGCTGTTTATAATTATGTTATAGTAATTAAATTTGTAGGACACTTGGTATATATTTCCCCTATAGAAGAATTACGTTTGTTTCTGACAATAATAAACAATTCCACTAACGGATGATACTTATATTTCATATTAAATGATAAAAAATTACTCCAGTTGCCCCTATTAAAAACTTTTTCCATCCGATATTCAACTGGGGAGTGAAACCAAACAGTTGAAAGAATGACGCGATCAGAGGAGCAAGCACCCTCTGAAAACCTGAATGATAGCACTCTCAGTCTGTTTCTTATTAATATTCAATTCCTAAGACACAAAACAGATGACTTATATTTTCCAGAAATTATTGCCATCATTGAACATTGGTTGAATAATAATAAGCCTGTTTTTTTTTCAAGAACTATACCACAGTAGCCAGATTTGATAGCACTAATTTACCTCATGAAGGTACTACGATCATGTCTACAAATATCAACTTTTCCTAAATTACAGAGTTCAATAATTTAATATCTGAGTGGTCGAATTTTTTATCGTCTACCACCATACATATTACCTATATATTTTTTGTACTTACAGAGCCCCTGATACTGACGAGCATACTTTCTGTCACAATCTACTTATAAGAGTCCTTACCTCTAAATTAAGAGCATATTAATTCCTTGTGGCGATCTCAATATTGATTATTCCAGTACCTGTGCTGCTGAAGAATGTCTCCGGTCAATTTTTCATAATTTTGGCATATTCATGCATATTACCTCACCCAAACAGAATAACAAAAACTAGTTCTAGTACTATAGACTATGTCGCGTCACCGTATGATTCAGAATCTATCAACTTAATTCAGTATTAACAAAATTTTCGGTGGAATCCAATACCAAATATGCTTCTCTCAAATCATGCCGAATTTTTTCGGGAAAAAACATTTTTAAAATCTCAAGCACCGTTGTTTAACAACTGACTGGAACATTCTCTCTGATGTGTACTTCGGATTTTCTAGATTCATAAAAACTAATTAGTCTTGCATCCAATTTTTTTCCGTCAGGCGTGTTAAAAATTAGCCTTAATCCACCAAAGGTTTACGTATATCTGAAATGAGCATGCGATCTTTATCTAGCCCAAGCTAGATAGTGTTTTCTTCCAAAATTATGTAAAACTATATAGAGAAATTTATCATAAGTCAATAAAAGCCTCCAAGGATATTTCTCCTCTCTATTTCATCTGATAACTTAATAATACTTTATGAATGTAGCCAAAAGTTTAACGGATTTTGTAACTCCTTCCTCATGATCCGCTTCAAATCTCCCAGATGCTAATGTGAATTTACACAGTTTCTTCCCATAGTTTTAGCAGAGCTTCGCAGTACAATTGATGACATCAAAAATAACTGGTACTGATGAACTTACATTAAAAATGTTTCCGAGTCATGCACATTAAATCACCTTATCACCTTAATAAATATTTCATTTCATTAGGAACACGGAGCACGAACGTTGTTTACCTACTACAAATGCACAATCATTTTCCTGTTGAAACCAAATCTTTTTCCGCATTTCGCAATAATTTGATGACATATTCAATGGAAACTGCCTTCTACTCTATAAAAAGACTGTTATTTTGATACTTATATTTAATTCAGAGTATGCTACGTACTAGTTTAATATTCTTATTAAATTTAAACTTATGTACTTATTTACATCTTTTTATGTTTGTTTTTCGCATTTTTACAAGTTTCTGTCTGCAAATTGTACTTATATGTTTTCTGATTAATAACTTATATCGTTTCTTCCACGGATAATTGACGCACATACGAAACTCTCAGTTATTTTGCTCCATTTTCTACTTTTTAGCACAATCATATATGTATAATATCGTATATAGGCGGCCCCTAGACCCTATAATAACAATCTACAATATATTTTATTGTACGATAAGATTGAAAGGCGCTTAGAATCGAAACGATCAATTAAATTGCACAATAAACGAACTGCTGCGCACTGTTTTCGTGTTTAGTCGAAGAATAGTGTTTTGTAATCGTATTTAGACAAAAATGTTTCGTAAGAATCACTTTTTTTATCACGGTCATGATATTCCTCTTCACATTCCACAAAGATGGCAATTCTCTGTACAATTGGATACATTCGACGTTAACTCTCTCTTTCCTTAACTTTTTCATTCTCTTTTTCCGCCATTATGCACGCGCGCGTGTACTCCTCTTCAAGACGAAACACAGACTAAAAAATATTGCGCAAAACTGACCCTACACAATGATATGGAAAAATATGGTGCAAGAGAAATTAAACACTCACTCAAACTTTTGTTCAATCATTGTGCAATCTTCAATATTAACTCATTAACTAATAATAGATCAAAATAATAGCTAGTAGCTAGCCACACTATATTAACTTCATTCATTTGTAAACATATAAAACCTCCGTTTAAAAAAGTATACGGAATATAATTCAAGTTTCAACTTCTTCACATATAACTTCCCAACTCCATTTAAACAGAAACTAATATATCTGCTTTCGACGTTTGTACGTGTGAAAAATGAAGTTTCACACTGTGTCAGACCAAATTTAACTGAAAACGAACGACAACGTGTCAAATGAGATGGATATCCATTTGACAAGTCGTTTTGTCATCGATAGCTGTAGAATCAGTAAGAAGAGATAATATTTCAAACAATATATATCAGTTATATGCATCATTGAGCAGAATACAATAAATAAGTTTTATGTGACATTGGAAAATTCTTTATCATTCAGAATGTATTAAGAGAGAAGTTTCGCTCTTGTGACTTCCATACACTTCGATTGTAAAATTAGAATTAATTAAAGTAATTGTATGAAAGGTAGTATTTTCTTAGGTATTCCCAATGCTGCTAGCATCTGAAACAAATGTTTTCTACTTATTGTATCATCACACGCCTGCTTGAAATCCACAAAAAGGAGCTTCAGGTTCAATCCTTGGTCATAGCTATTGCTCTGGATTGCCTTCAGTATGACTTCAGAAGTATTTGCCTATGCTATTTCTCATAATTCTTGGACTTTGTATACGACATCCAACAACCCCTATAATTCCTGCAGTCTGTCACATCCCCCTTCTTATGTATTGGGTAAATAATTGCCTTATCCCTTATTGGTAAAAATGTCACTGAATAACACTGAGAATGAAGTAGCTGTCGAAGGAAGTCTATCAGAACAATTTGAAACAAAGAGAGGTTTGAAGCAAGGAGACCCACTATAAACAGTGCTGCTCAGCCTTGTATTAGATGATCCTGAGAAATCCCTGTCTACGCAGATGATGTGGTACTTATAAGTAGAATGGAAAAGGATCTAGAAAAACTTTTGAAAAGAAAGCAAAAGAATATGGGCTGCGCATTAATGAACAAAAGACCAAATATATGGAGATTGGAAGGGATATGAATAGCTGCAATCAAGTGAGAGAGACGACAGAGCAAAACAAAGAGTATAGATTTGAGTCCAGGAGTTCGAACTAGAGGGAACCAAACGTTTGGAGCCCTAGGAGGACTATTAAGATCAAAAGATATTTCAAGAGCCGCCAAGTTACGCATTTACACAGTTATATACAAGACAGTTATACAATTAACGGTGCTGTATGGTAGTGAGTGCTAGATCATGAACAAAAAGAAGAAAGCAACATAAACATATGGAAGAGAAAGGTACTAAGGAGGATTTTCGGAGGAGTGCGGGTGCAAAATGAATAGAGGAGAAGAACGAACGCAGTGGTCAAAGCACTGTATGGTCAAGCTGAGATGGGATATGTGGTCAGAGCAAAAAGACTCCGTTGGATGGCGTATATAGCCAGAATGGCCGAAGATAGTTGGGTGAAAAGATCCTTGTTAAGGGGAGAAGGAGCGAAATTAAAAAGAGGGCGTTCACGAAAAAATGGATAGAAGCATTTAGAGAAGATTTAGAATAAATACGAATAGAGAACTGGCGTGATGCAGCCATGAACAAAAACATATGATGGAAAGCAATAGAGCGTATCCAAGCCACATTCCGCATGGCAAATGAAAAAAAAATGTAGGGACTACAAACAAAGATATAAGTGTTTATTTTTCAATTATTTTGGAAAAATAAAATAAATATTTATTTTACAATATTAACATTTTTCAATTTAGTATTTTGGAACTATAGATGTATAACAAACTATTTTAATAGAAGTGAGATGAAACTTGATTCTGCCGTGTACTTTCACGGCACTCGTTACAAATAATGGTTGAATTTTTCGGGCACAAAAATATTGTTATTTGGACAGATTCAAGCAACTCTATTATCGGTGTGATCGAGTATCATGGGTTAGTGCTAGCTGCCTCGGTGCGTGCAGAAATTAAACCTGCAGTTGCTGGTTTATTCATTCAGTCGCTTGCGGCATAATGAATGACGCACAAAAAAAATTACTTCATTGATCAGAATGTCAAGTCATATGAATATTTTTTGAAAAATTGGATTGTCAACCCGCCATTATTTAGTCTGTAGATTTTTACAAATAAATGTGGGCATTATAATTATTAATAATTCAATTTTATATGATGCTGAACAAAAACTCTACCTAAGTATTAGCTGTTTACTGTTAAATTTTAGCTTACTTTGTTGAAAGGGTTAAAAAAGTTCTTAAAAACATTGTATACAACTTCAATCTAACGCTGCCAGGATAATTCTTTAGCTGAACGTAATTCACAGTTTCCACTTACTTTAAAACTTTAAGCATTGGAAACTTCAATAAAGAAAATGAAGGTAAAAATAGAGTGAAATTTGTTCGGTCAAAAAGTAAACCCTCATAAACCTGCTCTCATTTCATTCTTTTTATTTTGTTCCTGAAAATGCAATTCTCATCTTAGAAGACATTCCATAACATTCCGAGCGATGTATTTATCTCTACCTGAAGGAAGTACCGGGAAGGAAATGGGAAAATTACATAGTGAAGTTTCTACAACAAATTCTACGAGCTTTTTTAATATTTTTTTTATTAATTTCATAAAAATTTGGTTCATTCGTACTTATAAATTATGAATAATTAATTGAAATCTGTGTAATTAATTGATAACGACAATTAATCCTTCTTATGGTTAATCAAATAAACTGGAGAGAATTAGAATTTTATTTCAACAATAAAAGTCAAATATTATTAGGAGAAACAAAAGTAACATGGAGTCTGAAAGTCTGAAATCTTGACTGAAATTTTGCCCCGCTATTTGAGATATGGCCAATCTGTATGAATTTAGGGTTCCATAAATTGCGCACACGATAATTACACTAGAATTTATAAGCTTAATCGAAAAAACCGTGTGGTATACATAGCACAAAAACGAAGACTGAAGTAAATGGGAACGAGGGTTCAGGTCGTAATAGATAAAAAAAACCGATTTCTTTGAATATTGTGGTCCAGGAGCACCGAAGCGGGGGTACTACATATTTATTATTTACAAGACGAGACCGTATTATAATCATAGTTAGTTTCGACTGATTTCTTGATTCCTATAGCAGGTTAAACATTGTTATCTTATCAACAACGTTAAGCTGACAATTTATGAACAAATCTTAATACAAATTGAATATATGAATTATTGATTCATACAATAGCCAAACCAATAACAATGAAACGGCAAATATTGCTTGTCAGTCGCTGCTCGAGGAAGAGGTATGAGGCAAAGTATGAATACTTCAAGAAATTGTACCAAACAAAGCTTCTACTGCAAATTAAGCAAAAACGAGAGAATAGGGTAATTCTTAAGAAAATAAAATATACGTGTTATATGTCATAAATTATAACTAGTCAATGTTGGGTAATTTAAACCAGAACTCATCGTCAACTGCAATATATTTTTAGTAATTGTTACAAGCCAGTGTCAAAATGCGTTGTATATAATATAGGGAGGAAACAAATATTATTCCACAAGAATTATAATAACTCATTATAATAAATTCGAGTGTTGAACAAAGAAACGTCTTCGCTGATTAAATAGTACTTGTAACCTGAAGAAGATCTATAATGAGGACAATGTTAAACGAGATAATGAAGCAGGAAAGAAGATAGACTCAAAAATCAATGAAAACAAAATGAAAATGATGAGATCTGAAAAGCGCCTGCTCAAACAATAACACTAACAAAAAATGATAAAGAGAAATTGAGAAGACTGGAGAGAAATTAGTGAAGGGGAATATAGGATAAGAACGAACAGAGAGATATGACAAACAGAGAGATATTTTATTAAAAAATTCGAAGTTCAGCGAATTAAAGGGCTGGGACATGTGCTCCAATGCAATGAAAATGCCATGATTTGGGAATTATCAGAAAATTACTGATCAGTCTAAGAATGAAAAGAATTTTTACCATTAAGTAAGCTCAATGATTTGGTCAATTTTTTATATTATCCATTTTGAATAACACGATACTAAACATTTTTCTCAGGCAGACTTGGAAAAAGAAACATTAAGACCTTAGCTACTGGTTTCAAGTTGTAATTTTTTAAAATAAATGGATATCGACATATTTGAGCAGTTCTTGAATATTGAAATGCCTTTTTCTGAACAACATTTCTATGTGAACCCACATTTTCATCCATGAATGTAATCAAAACAAAACATTGATTGCATGTAACTTGACAGATGACATGTTTGAAAACTTCCTGAGGTTTGTATGAGCCCAATTTTGAATAATTTGTTGCAATTAGTCGTCCGCCAACTATATTTTATGGAATAAGTTATCTCTAAAATATAGAAGGTTAACCATAATTACCCTATAAGAATATTTAACAAAATTTTATTGTTGTCATTCAATAAAATCGAATCTGAATTTGAAAAACGTTATTGTATTGAAAAATTGTTTTAAAGAATGGCCTGTGAATTATTAACATCATTCCCAAATCAACATTTATATTATATAATCTGTATTGAACATTATTTGAAGGAATAAACTCATTTGCTGGCGTTATTATAGCTACGAATGTTTACTGCCATCTACTAACATCGCTATACTCGATTCGGTTCGTTGGTAGAATGATCTTTCAATTTCGATCATTCAATCTACCATCCAATTAAAATTTTCACCCAAGATCGTTAATATTCACATTGAATTGATTCGTAAAATTTCAATATAAATTACGAAATTCCATTATTGAAACTTATTTCAGAGGATGTGATCTTAGACGTAAAAGAGAAAATTCTCCTTTCTTGATTGGAAATGCTGAATTTGAAGTAAAATACTCAGATTAATGTATAATTTTCAAATAGAAAGAATAATTTATTACTTATTATTATACATATTACAGAATAATTTCATTTAATTTTATTAGTCTTTAGTTATATTACCAAATTATTGGTAATGCTATTTCAAAAGTAAATAGATTTATTTCTAAAACTCGTGAGATCTTTTTCAATAGTGTCGATGGAACCGCGCATAACGAAACGCGTTAATGCCGTTTGTTAACTTGTTATCAATAGTCTAGTTTTGGAATTTCATTGTAGATCACCCATAGAATTTTAAATACGGCGATAAATTGCAAAGTAAATTCTAATTTGCAAGCTTAATTTCAAATGACACTTTAATCTGTTGTTTTAATGGTAAAGTACAAGAGACCTTTTCCATTCATTTGTTTTCAGAGAGTTCGTGAATGGCGAACTTAGTTTATTTTAGTAATTTCTTAGATGGAAATCGTTCTGTCGTTCTAACTATGCTAATGGAAGATTAACCGGAGATTATACGGAGGCTGCTATGAGTTATTAACTGCTAATGTACATTTTGTTTAACAGTATGAGGTTATCTTTTGTGCCACAGTTTACCAGATATTTAGTAAACATTTCAAAACATTAACAGATTCTGTCTGAATATTCTAGCACGAATACTACCATTATGTAAAAAATGCGGGAGAAATATTCATGATATATTTTCAGTTCTACCATTATCAAAATAAAAACCATGATCACTATGGGGTAAATCGAACGAAAAGACGACAAAGATTAGTTACTTTCCTGGGGGATAGACATTATACAAAAATTTCTCATTTCTTTTATAGATGATTATTGGAATTACGACACTGAATAGCACACCAACTAATTGTTATGTCGAAGTACCAACCAATTTAAACCAATTTGAAAATTTTAGAAATTGTAGAGTCACGAAATTCCTTCTTATTTTGACAAAATTGTTGTATTAAATTCTATCGAAGCAGAGTTACACAAAAAAAATCGGAATCACTCAATATTATATATTAAAAATTTAGCAATGATAAATGAATTATAGCTATCGCCAATGTTTTGCAAGTAATTTAATCCCAATCCCTTAAACTAATTTTGTTTTAACTACTTAATAATCAGTAAATATTATTTCTTTCCAGTAATATTTGGCATACATATCCTCTTACCATGTGACATCTATCTAATATTCAGGAGTCATCGGAATTTCAGAAGCAAACTGTACATTTTTTCACGTTCTACAGGTTCATATAACAACAATATAATAACAAGTCCAATTGGTAACAAATTCCTGAGGACCAATGTTGAAGATGACGTTCTAGTTTTTCCTGTATGTGACCATATGCAATCTTATTGCCTTTTAGGAAGACCAAAGATGATTTCGATGCACAAGTGATGAGACTCTATATCATTAAGATGGAATTTTTGGAACTTCATAATAAAAACACTGTTTACGCTATGCTTACTCCAACACACACTGCTGCTCATTTTCTCTGAACACGAAATCCAGCCATTGTAATTGTAAGTGTTTAGTACGCTAAACCACGACTTTAGCCGTTTCATTCTCATCCGCGATTGACCATCATATATATGTAGACAGATCCAGTGTTCACCACTGAAGACAATTCCATTGCATCAATAATTCCACACAACTCTTTCTGGTGCCATTGAAAACAATTTTTTTGAAGTTCTTACCAGCTAAAATCAATGCATACCTTCTTATTTGTTTATAAACACGTCGCACTCTGAAAATCCTTCCATGTTACGTAAATCATTGAGCTGCTAGATTATTGATTTATTGTTAGAGGTTCTGCGTCATTAAGTACATTTTATTTGACTTTATTGATAGATTGTAATTTACGATTGAGCTTAGATTGGTATCAAGTATTGTTAAGCTTCCCTTGTAAGTTTAAAACTTACTTAAATCTCAATGGTGTAATTGACATTCGATCATATTCTACAGCGGGTTATTAAATGTTATTCAGCAAGTTTATTGATCTCAATGCCGTAACTTCAAACTTAAATTGAATCCCGTTAAGAACTTCTTCGAAAAGTTACACAATACGACAAAAACTCGTGTATGCATTCATCTGACGCCTAGTTTCGAAGTTAATACAATGCATCTTCCAGCCACCAGAGAACTAAATGGCTTATTAAACATGTCGCTATACCAAATGCCGTACCGGCTCGGCTTTGAAAATACTTGAACTTAAATTTAAAGTGAATTGCGTCATTCCATGGAGAAAATAGTAACTTGTTAATAATAAAATGAAAGGAGGATTTCAATATTGATAACGAGTTAAAACTAGCGATTAAATACAATAACTTACAATACAATAACGTATTGTGGAGAAATACTACGACTAAATGAATCAATTACAATTGCAATTATTCACATGTTCATTATTTTTGTGGTAACAAATTAGCTCTTGATCAATTTAAATACGAAAAATTAAATATTTTGAGTCATTTTTCTGAAATCTAGCATCAACCTTTATAGTGCGTTACTTAACATCTAATTCACATGTACAAAGAGCTTCTTACAGTGAGTAAATTGCGTTTTATATAATATACAATGGCCGTATTCGAAACGTATTTCGAGAAAGTAATTGAATTGTGTATATTGCAAGTAAACTCACTGATTTGTTTTAAAAGAAAGTTATAAAAAGACAAATACCTATCGCAAATCATTGCTTACAAAGATATTGGTAAAATGTACAATAGCGTATTCCATGTTTTTATTTGTACAGATGACTCTTTGAATTAATCTAATCATCCCCTCATCCAACAATCTGATTCAGTATCTCTAATAGCATGGTATAACAGATTCTTATATGAAACTTTCTTTAAAAAGCACAGAAAGCTCTCTTCTCATGCTTACATCGACTACTGAGGTTATTTAGTTATTTAGTCATTTGTTCTATGGAACTAAAAAAATGTATTCGATAATAAACTATAAACAACTTAACGATAAAACAAAAATATCTAATGATGTACAAATCTTAGACTGATTTTGTACGGAAAAAGAAGTCATACCAATCACCTTATAAATTGTAATTGTGTTTAATAACAAACAACACCAGGCAAATGGGCAAGGTTGCTGTGATTGAATAAAACTCTTTTCTTTAACAAATGCCGTTATTTTTCTTTGAGTTTGTCATCATTTATGATGCTGTGAGGCTCTGTTTCGACAAAATTTTCATTTTATTTCGCGATTTCCTAATAAAATTTTCATATTGGTTTAGCAAGTACTAAAGAAAAGTGGAAAACAATTTTTATTTAAGCTTAGAGGATCTCTTGATTCAAAGATTGACAAACCTTGTCAAAAAATTTTTAACAAAACTTGAAATTATGTTAATAAAAACTGATTTGAAAACTATTTTATAACCTTTAATACTAAGAAAACTGAAGAATCAGCGTGACTGTCCATTGGTTTGTTTTTAAAAAATGATTGTAAGTGATAAAAGAAGTGTAGCTGAACACAAAAATACAAGTTTTGAAAAAAATGACCGTCTGTCTGTCTCTCTGTCTGTTTGTACACGCTAATCTCTGAAACTACTGGACGGATTTTCGTAAAACCTTCACTAATTTCTTCAGCTTTACCTGGAGCAGCATTTAGGCTATATTTGATCAAAATTCTTATAGTTATGTTAATATAAAGTTAAATACCAAACTTTTGTTTTGTCACTTTGCTTCGCGGCTGCCTAATTTGGGCAACATGTAAGTAAATACCTAGAATGTATTCGATATTAAGTCGTTGCCTTCAAAAAAATTAATAAATCAAAAAAACCATAATTTCAGTGTTAACATTATAAGCGCCATCTAAGGAACCTATTCTGTACCTATTTTAAGCTGTAATATATTTTTATGTTATAACATAACCCAACGCTAACACATTATATCGCATGTCACATACACATTGATTAGACCAAATTTCTACAGATGGCACTTAATTCGCATAACAAACAACAAAGATAGACTGTCATAATTGTCACGGGTTTTAGTTTGTGGTTCATACGACGACGTATGACGATAAATTTTATTTATTGTGCGAAACTATTTTTCAATGATAACTGATAAAATAAACTTTTTGTCAATTTAAAAGTGAGTATTAAATTACTGGTTATATACCTTTAATAAGGTTGATAAATGAAAACGAGAGCGCAAATAGGTGGCAACAGAGATGCACAGCTTTTTTCTGATTTATTGCTTCTAATTGGCGAGAGCAGATACCCGGAAGAAGATGGTAAAATCGTTTTGCCTGATAGTTTATGCCGTAGAGTTGAGTCTTCTCGGAGCAATCGAGCTACCGATATAAACTTATAAATACTCGATAAAATTGAAGGAGAATCTGTTGAGTATGTCTTCATAAACTGAGTTATGGAGCAAGACGATTCGATGAATTACCCAGTGGAATTTTTAAATTCTTTGAGCGCGCCTCGACTTCCTTCGTACATTATTCATTTGAAAAAAGAAACTCAATCAATCATAAACCCACCCAATTTTTGTAATGGTACAAGACTTAAAATATCGTCACTTCAGCGTAACGTAATAGAGGCGGAAATTTTGACAGAATGTGGCACCGGCGAACGGGTGCTTATACCAAGAATCTCTCTCTTCCCAAACAACTTTTCATTTCATTTCCAACGAGTCCAATTCCCGGTTAGTCTTTGTTATGCAATGGCTATCAACCAAGTACAGGGGCAGACCTTGGAGTAAGCTGCTTCTCACACGGTCAACTATACGTTGCTCTCTCCCGAGTGAGTAAAGAAAATAAATTATTTGTATACATCCCGACAAACCAAACGTTGTAAGGGTAATTTTTGTTTAATATATTGATTTGTTTGAATCAAACATTGATTTTATTTATCCTTGCTAATACATACATAATAAGAGTTTATAAAAATAAACCCTTTACGTGAAGGAAGTCGCTAGTGGCTTATAAACTGGATAGTATGCTAGGTTCCAAACGCATTAACTATGAAAAGAAACTGTTATTGTGGAAAACGTAAGGAAGAGTTTGAATGGAAAAATAGAAGGCCAAAACTATTTTATATTTTTATAAGCCAATAAAAAAATTCTGTGACAGTGCAATTTATAAAAAAAATCATTGTAATATAATTCATTACATAATTTTGCTTTCAGAACATTCTTGAAACTAATAACTTTTTAGTGACTAACAATAAAACTACTTTTATCGCAAACTTTACAGAAGAAATCTATATTCTTATAGCAGTTATACAATCAAAAATAAAGGTTTGAGTAACTCTAAAGTTATTAATTAATTTGATCTTTAGAACCCTTTTACATTTATTTGCAAATCATCATTACGACATTATTTTAGTATGTAATATGTAATATTACAAAGAAAAATAAGTTTTGTTAGAGTGTAACGGTAGGCTAAGAATTATCTTGAAATAATCAAGATCGCATAATGGATATTTGTGAAAGTTAATAATAGATGATACAGTTAATCGCCTCTATTGTTAATGTTGGAGTGATACTGAAGCTAGACAGATACGGAGGCATAAAAAAAACTCAATATATTAGCTGATATTAGTGCGATAGGAAATGCAATTGATAGGTAACAATTTTGATTAAATTTGGTTCCCGCAATATGATGCATCTCTATACTTTAGTGTTGATGCTTAAAAAGGCGCAAAAAAGTGAGCAACTCTCAAGATTTATCGACTATTTCTTCTAGGGATATTTGGAAATAATTGTATTCAAGACAAAATCGGATATTCAATGGAATTAAAAAACAGGACATCCAATTAGATTGAAATGATATGTTGTTTCTGTAATTATTTTTGCAAGAAAAACATTTTCATCAATTATTCTCTTCGATAAGTGAAGAATGGATGAAGTTGAAATCATGCGGTTGAATCTACCGTCAATTTTACTACTCCGATTTGGTCAAGTATTATTTCAGTTGACACTGCTACTTTCAAGACTGATCTCGAGCTGTATTATGTATTTGAGACTATTACTTATGC
Source organism: Diorhabda carinulata (assembly GCF_026250575.1). Classification (NCBI taxonomy): domain Eukaryota; kingdom Metazoa; phylum Arthropoda; class Insecta; order Coleoptera; family Chrysomelidae; genus Diorhabda; species Diorhabda carinulata. The sequence goes on along the minus strand of NC_079462.1, from coordinate 25,428,489 downwards.
TGGATAACTGGGGCATGTCTAACTCGGAATTTCTGTCGAGTGTTTTGATGTCTAAGTTCATTAACTAGTGCTCGGCTTTTTCGTTAGAGAACTACAAAGATTTGTGTGTTAATGTTGAAATTAATTGACTGGTTTAAAGAGTAGCGTGTATTACATAATATGCACAAGGATATTTGTTCCAACATTTAATTTTTGTTATCATCAGTATTAGTCAAAGCCGAATACTGTCTTCATTGAACGCAAACTAGAAGTTGTTATGAATCATTCTCAACATATTTCTTGAAAAAATACTTGTCTTTATGAAGCAATCACTTCCTATTATCTTCCCTGTTGATTGTTTTTCAATGTTACTCATACATAGACGCCCTTAACTTTGTTTCATGGTACATAGCTTGTAACATTCCATGTACAAACATTCCAAAATATCATAGTGCTGCAATATGAAATTGAACTACATATTTTCACTAACTCCGTAATAGTAGTTATTAAATGAGTGGAGGAATTTTCGGTATACTCAACTGCAAAGCGGAAATGCTTCTCTCTCTTTGACTAAAATATTAATTGCCAAACCATTGTCGCTATGTAGTATTAAAGTTTGTCAATTATATTTCCAGTGTTATTCAAAAACAACAGAAGTAGTTTGCCTACTGATGATTTCTGGTATAATAGGAATTTGTAGTACTTTTTAGGTCGGAATTAATTTAAGCTGTTCACTCAATTCCAAAAGCAGTTAAAATAAATTTGGTGTGGGTTTTTTGAAGTGATATAAGACATGGTCAATGGGAGTATATAGTAATTATTCATTTAAAAGAAACAAAGCTTTAAAAATATTTGATTTATAGGGAAATCATCGAAATTTAAACAGGCCTCTTATTTATCTTGATAAACGTGAAACAAATTCACAATTCAGCAAAGGATAATAAGAAAGGTTTGGAAAACAAGTATTTGTTTTCTTATATACAAGTGGATGAATAGCAAATCCAATAATTCTTCTCTTATGAAAAAACCACAGAATTTGTGGCTGAACAAACAGTCCATTAATCTTAACAACAAAAGTTATATCGATATTAGTTCGATGTTATATGTGATGAAGTGATAGTTGTTACTAATTTGGTGCGACTATCATTTACAGAGTAATCCAGCTGTTGCAAATACAGTGTATTCGCATCTCAATTATTTTTTTATTTCGTCAAAACAATATTAGGAGAAGATCAACGAATTGTTGTGAGCTCTGGAAAAATCTAATAAATAATGAAAAAATGTAGACTAAAAATAACTATTATTTTACTAATTTTGTAAAATAATAATTACGAATCGTGGTTACTTCTTAATTTTAGCTATTACTTCTTAATGTTAGCTAGCAAAACAAAGTTTCCTGGATTTATAGAGTTAAAGATAATTATTAATTTTACCTTCCTTACGTTTTTGCAGAACTTTGAGGAAAATAAGGCAAACACGAACCGAAATGTTCAAAGACATAAATTATCTACCAAGATAATGCTCCAGCTCATACAACCATGTCTATCAAAAGGTTTCTAGCTAGGTTGAGTATTCTAGTGTTAGACAATCTACCTTAGACAAAATCTATATATAAAATTTGTGTCCAAGGAGCTAGGGAAATATTTTCAGAACTGGTTAAAATAAACAAAGATTTGTGTGCGTTGTAAGGATACAAAAAGGATATTTATTAAAAGTAATCTTCTTCTTCTTCCTGCTATGTATCGGCATCATTGCCTGTTTTTCTTTACATCATTGTCTCTGCTCAGTCACCTGGGAGGTTGTCACTTCATCTTTTCCTGGGTCTTCCAAGGCTTCTTTGTCCTGCTGGTGATTTGTCCCTTGATATTTTCACAATACTTTCTTCCGTCATGCGGTCAATGTGCTGATTCCATTTTATCTTTCTATCCAGTACCCAGTCATTGATGTTATCTATCCCGCATATTCATCTTATGTTTTCACTCCTTTCTCTATCCATTAGTGATCTTCACGCTGTTTAGAAGTAATCACAAATAAAAATTAATCAGCATAAAATTTTCCAGTGACGCTCTAAAATATTCTTCTGTCTTCATTAATTTCTCTTACAAATACCATTATCAATTACCATTCATAATTAAACAGTAATCATTTGTGAATAGAATTTGAAACGAAAAAAGTGAATACCCATATTGTAATCTCTGAAAACATTGGAATAAATCTAATAAACTGGAAAAACTTATTGGTGATTGTCAAATCAAAAATTCAAGATATGCAGTTGTTACCGATATATCCTTCATAGTTCTTGAAACTTAATCGCACGGTATATCGAATCTAATATTCAATATATCCCACCACAAAAAAGCATAAAATACTCGTATTCTCTTCAACTCTCTTATTCAGCAGCTCTCATATTTTTTTGGTCAATCTTTTTTGGCTTATAATCCAGTCTTTTTTCTGCTTTATGCTTTTCTTACAGGAAAATATCACCTATTTATGTAATTTCAATTTTCTACACTTGTCCCAGTTATACAGCTAGTTCAAATTATTTTTCTAGACTTAGATGAACGCTTAACTATTGAACTCTTATCTGAAAACAGTAGGAAATCGGCCAAAAGTTTTACGCATCTATGACGGTTTCTACATTCTACATACAAGGATGCATATGGTAACCCATACTTTTTAGCTTCCTATTTCATTAATTTTCTGGATTTGCATAAATTCAAAGCCGTTTGTATGATATTTAATCTGAAGACATTCCTTTTATTTTTTTATATTCATTTGACGACTGAAATAACTTAAAGACATTATGAGACGGGAAGTCACTAAATAAGAATTCCTATATTTCATACAAGAACTAATAATTTTGACTCTCTATCAAATATACCAAAAAGACCAACTAATCAATACATGTTACCGAATTATAATATTTCAAAAATCAAGGACTAATATTACTGGAAAAATTATCGATATGAGGTAAAATCAATATTTCTTTTACAAAAACACAAATCTCCATTTTGTGGATGGTAGGAGGCGTATTGAATGATAATCGAATAATTTAGGAGTACTGACTTCACCCGAGTTATTAAATTTGTCTGTTCTCCCCCTATTCTAGAAATTAACTTACATTTAAGTAAGTAAAGCTTTTATAGACGCTCTACTTTTTGGGAGAAGTTTCATTCTCAATTTTTCTAACACTCAACTTCTTTCATCAACGAATGGAATCTCATTTGATGAAAATATTAATATAGAGTTCTAATAACAGCTTTGAACTTCATTTATTCGTCCATTGCCTTCATGTATTATCAATAAAAATTAAAAATACTCTCATCGAATACTGCCTAGTGCCAGGGATGGGGTGACATACTATACCATTTGTTAACGCGTTATAATATGTCAACTGCATTTCACGCAGGCTGAATAGCTGCAAAATACCCATTTTGCAAATCACGCTCCATTACGATGACATTAAATATCTATTAAAGTCGTTGAGTACTGAATTGATTGAGATATGATAATAAAACTGGATAATCGATAATAAATATTGTCGCCGAAAGCTTGCATCTAATATATTTCGATATTACAGAGCAATTTTTTAGAGTGGAATAATGAAAAAATGAGAAATAGTCTGTGATAATAAAAATAATAGTCCACTTTTGTGGTCATTCCGGAAAAGGAACCAAATTTTAATAATTAAGAGATCGAAAACACTCAGTTTGGTTTCCAAAATGGATTAGACGCGTGAAGCATGATTCACATCCTATGAGCTAGTTCAAAGATGTAGGAGTATAAACAACGACGTGGTATACAGGGTGAGTCAGGAGGAGAGCACCAAACTTTAGGAGTGTATTATACACGTGAAAATACCGTCATTGACTTTAAACATTTTCTGCTTCGTCTACGAAGAGCATTTGTGCTCTCCCAATTGATTCATTTCTTTCTTCTTTAATATGGGCTGGAATATTCTCAATTCGTCTAATTAGTGCATCCACTTTTACTTTGTAGACTTCATTTCTCATCCAGTCTCATGAACAAAAATCTAGTGGTGTGAGGTCTGAAGATCTTACAGGCCAATTTATGGGACCTCCACGACCAATCCAACGCCCTGAAAAACGTTCGTCCAAATTTTGCTTGACCTGACGAGCAACATGTGCAGGAGCTCCATCGTGCTGATAGTACATCTGCATTCTAATATTTACAGGAACATCCTCTAGTAGGCCTTCTAATTCATTTTATAAAAAAAATTTAGGTAGTTGTCTCCTGTGAGACGATTCTCCAAAATAAAAGGACCAATTAAATAACTGTTAACCATACCACATCACACGTTTACAGAAAACCAATGTTGAAAATTGCTTTCGACTGTTGCGTGGGGATTTTCGTCCGACCATACATGAGAGTTACGAGTATTATTACTACCATCCCGGGTGTATGTGGTTTCATCCGTAAAGAGTATACTCGATACAACACGATGATTTTTATTTATCCACCGACAAAACTCCATATGGTTAGGGTAATCCTCTGGTTGTTGGTATTGTACTCTCTGTACGTGATAAGGATGTAAGCCTTGTTCGTGAAATGTGTTTATCACCCCTTTTTGGGGAATTCCCAATTGAGTGGCAATTCTTCGTGAGCTAGTATTTGCATCTTCTTCTACTAGATGCAGAATATTTTTTACTTCTACCAAACCTTGTCGATTAGCGCGCTCAGATTATATGTTAGTACTGGGAAGCTTACCAGTCTCGCACAATTTGTTAAAAACTCTAATAAATACGTTTTTATCCGGATATCTTTGGTGTGGCAAACCTTGACGATATTCTTCAGCAGCAGCAGTAGCATTTCCATTACAGAAATCATAAACAAACACCTTATTTGCATATTCTAAATTTGAATAAGTATCTGGCATTTTGTAACACTAACACTAACAATCACATAAATTCGAAATTAAACGTTCAGTTACTGTTCACTGTACATTGACAGTTCATCAAAACGTCAGAATTATCAAATGCCTTTGAGCCTCGAACATGGCATACTTTGATAATGTTAAAATTCAGATATAAGTGGAAAGCTAGATTAACATTTTTAATTACTCCATAACTTGAAAACAAATGAAAATCGGATAACATAACATATGAGTTTTTCTTTACAATATTTTAACGTGTATAATACACTCCAAGAGTTTAGTGCGCTCCTCCCGACTCACCCTGTATATGTGCTTTGAAAGAACTTTTGATCGTGTAAGACATGATAAGATGATCGAAATTCTGAAAAAGTTACCTTTAGATGGTAGAAGCACCATTTGTGGCCAGTTTAAGGCGTGTTTAAAAATTAGAAAATCATACAAAAACGCTTAATAAATAAATAGTGGTGAAAATTCTACAGAACTAAGGGTTGTAGTATTTTTTAAGACTTTGGTTTTTTCAACCTTAACTATAAGAATATTTTTGTGATTTTCCGATAAGAGTTAATCTGTGAAAATAATCCTCTTGTAACATTTGTGGACACATTGGATTTAATATTGTCTTTTAAGAACCTGTTTTTGTCCACTAATGATTTCGAAAACAAAAGATTATATTTATTACTTTATTTATAATAGAATAAACAATGTTCATTCAAAAGCCCGATATCTATGTATCTAGAAAACGGAAAAGTAACCTCTATTTTTACGACAGGTTGAATTTTCTCCATAATTTCAACTTCATCATACTAAATTTCATCCTTCCGTTCCACAACTTTCCATTACTTTAACTAATATTTGATATTTCCTTCGATTCGTAATTGTTCCCGGGAAAAATGATTGATCTTCGTATTTGATAATAACATAATTATTGTTCACTTCATTAGACTCAGTAACAAGCTCTGGTTTTCTGACAGTTTTTTATCTTTTTCAATTTCAGTGGTGTTAATGTCTTCATTATTTGATTGACTTTTCACAGTAGTTTCATCATTATCGATATCTTCCTCTTTATTTCACGTTTTTGGACGTGTTTAATCGTTTTTCAATTCTAAATTTTCTTTCTTTCTACCTTCACACATATTTTCATTTTCACGGAGCGGTTTCTTTATCATCCAGTCTAGTTTTTCACAATTCTTTTTTTCTGTTTCTAATTCTTTTTGTTCCTCTTTAACCTCAGCAAGTTCCAACCACTTTTCAGATGTTAGAACGGATAACAGAATCTTCCTCTTTCTTTCATGTCTTGAAACATTTTCTTCAAGAGGTTATTAGAAAATTTCGAATGGTTTCCTTTTGGGTATAAAAAGAATATCGTTATCAGTAGAATATGAAGCATAATGAGAGTCAAGTAGTCTATTCACTAAGATCTTGAAGAAGCATTGTACACGGTGCAACCTTTATCAGCCAGTACTAGTTTCCCTTTGGGACATAAATAGAATGACGTCTTGCCCATGTTCCATATTTTTAGGTGTTTCAGAACATCTTTTCTAGTAGATCAAGTCTCTTGAAATCAATGTCTATTCTTTCCTTCGGTGATTGTTAATGTCTAATTTTTCCTTCGGTGATTGTTAAGTACCAATTTTGCTTTTACAGCTGGTTAAAATAGGATCTTAACGTGTTACAATTATAGCCAATAAATGGCTGCTAATGTACTAATTAGGGATCAAAAGTGGCAATAAATCAGGATTTGATAGTTCAACATATACCTTAAACCCTAATAAGCCTCACTGTGCTTAAGTTTTTACAAAATAACTTCTTACAGATTACACAAACATTTAATCAAGATATATCTTTTCTCATAGAAAACTGTTAAAAAACAAACTGAACACACTATTGTCACTTCTAATTTCAAGCTCATTTTGAGAATCCACCAGAAGGTTAATAATGTACAAATAGACCAGATTAATGGACATGGGAACCGTAATAACCAATAAATGGAATCCTAACATTGAAATACGAGCAAGAATGTCTAAAACCACAGTAAGTATTATGAAACTCATGCAGTTATAATGTTTACCTTCATGTACTTATGAGTATGGCAGGATGTTATATCTTTCTCACGCTCACAGCAAATCTACCCAAACGTTTGGAAGCATTTTTCGACGTATTTCAAAGATAAGTTAGGTCTATGGAATAGCTCGGCGCATAAAATCGGGGTTTAAAAATCTTAATCGTTGGTTTAGGAAATTAACAACTTAGCTATTCCACGCTGCAGTGTATAAAGCAATGATAGTCAATATGATAGCCAACATGGAAGCCAACGATCAATAACGGTCACGGCACACGAAGAAGAAGATACATCAAGCTTTTGGGTATACCATGTTAGTCATATTCAAAGTTACCGTCAATACATTCATTGTTTGAAAAAAATATTCTTCTCTTCTCTTCTTCTTTCTCAATTCATTGATTGAAGTTACAATCGACAATATTGAAAATACGACGTCATCTTTTAGACACTCTCTCACACTTTAAATTCTGAAAACTCGAATTGGTAACAATGGACTTGTCTTCAAAGCTCAGTATTTTTATAAAATCATTTCATAATAAAAAATTTATGTGTTAAGATATACCCCATCGAAAACCGAAAAAGGAATTTGATGATCTGATGAATGAACAATTTGATAAAACAACCAGCTATAGACAGTCTTCTATAGGTTGTTATAATTATATTCAATGAAGAGATCGTAGATTATGGAGGCCATTATATTTAACACACTGTATTTTATTTTCTAATCTGAAAAAATTGGTCTCCGACTAATTATAATAAGACATTACTTGCCGGTTACCTCAAGTTATCTCAAATGTTTGAGGTAGGTTCAGAGTTTGATTAAAAAACAAATTTCTGTCTATTCATTCAACATATATTTGACTTTTTTATGATAAATCAGCTCCTATATAAAATGTGTCATTTAAATATGACTGTTTTGTCATTTTGATAGCGATAAAAAAGGTGCGTCGTTTTTATCACCGATAAAAACGCATATTCCTCTTTCACTTTCACTTCAATGTCTGCCCTGTCAGTTATTAAAGTATTGTTGATAATACTGAATCATTACAACATGAATCGTTTTGACTCAACAAAAAATATAGAAAAAGCAATCCCGCAATCCACAAAAAATAATAAAGCGTCAATATGGGGACAATTTATGGAAAAGAGAAATGGAGAAGATAATAGAGAATGTGAAGTTAAATCACTTTGGTATTCAACTGCAAAGATGATTCAAGAAAAATATTTCAATGAATATTATATTAAATTTGATCCTTTAGCCGACATAACTTTTATAGAAGCTCGTGATGCGAAAAATAGTAAACGGAAAGAATTACAAGTTCTGTAGCATTGAACAAGAAAGATATAGTAAAAATGGCAAAATTGTGGAATATAGGCAACCCAGAGGAATTACAAAAAAGATTATATTTCATATAGCTCTTAATGAAGCTTGGAGAGGGGGAGAAAATGCAAAACTGTAAAATTTGCCATTTTAAAGAAGAGAAAAATCAAAATGAAACTTTAACAAGATGATTTGATTATAATAAAATATTCTAAAAGACAACAAATTGGCAGACTGAAAATGGATAACAAAAAATTAAATGGATGAAGGTATTTGTCCCGTTGCATTGTTGAAATTACTGTTACAAAAAAGAAATGAAAACAACATCTAAACGACTTTTTTTAACTCCAAATCCCTTTTAAAAACAAAAATCATAAAGATTGATACAAACATGTTCTACTTGGTATTGATACGATTTCTACTTGGACCAAATATTCTGCAACTAAAATTAGACTCGATATTACAAATTACAAAATGTCCTATCATTCGAACCGTGCTAGTACAGTTTCGCAGTTGGCCAAAGCAGGAGTGAGTGACCAACAAAAATAAAGGGACACTCATAATCATCTTCTATTGAACCCTACCTCCAAATTGATCCTGAACATCACGAAAATCCTATTAGTTCCTCACGAGCTTCGAGTGGGAAAAGTCAAAATGAATATTCTACATGTATGAATACCAGAGAAAAAAGTTTTGAAATCAGTATACCAAACCAAACAATTTATAACAATTGTGTATTTAGTAACTATTCATTTAAATAATTTAATTGTATCAATATAGTTGTTGTTGTTCATTCATATATTCGGTCGTTGATTTATCTTGCCAAAAAACACTCGATTTTCTCTTTTGAGGATAAATTTCTTTCTAACTCCAAATTTTTCCATCAATAATTTTGCTCAAAAAACTGAAATTTGACGAAATCACTCGACCTTCGTTCTCGCGGTGGCAAAATTCTTTCGTTACAAAAAGAAATTTATCCGATAAAAAAAATCTCTTGTTACTGTTGATAAAATAAGATGGTTTATAGATACACATATATCTTCTACAATTTACAGATTCATCCCTTCATTTTACGTCAGTGAATCATTTATTGAACAACTTTGCACACTTGAGATTTTCGCAATCTGGAGAAGTCGTCGAAATCACATTCTCAAGCAGCGGTCAGTGGTGACAGTACGTGACTATTGAGACTTTTGTATATGTTTGACCCAACTTGTTAGAATTGTATTTTTCTCTATCCCGTTGGAATGGTTATTACATATTTGCATCTGGTTATCCAATTTAGAAATACAAAGCCACCTTAATTTTCAACAACAGCTGGAAAATGGGTGTACAGTAGCCGTATACTCTGACTAAGAGAAATTAATATACAGGTTGTATCGAAAAGCGAGAGAGAATGATAGAATTATAAAGTCCCAGAATAGATAATTACGACGATACGATTGCAGCGACAGTTTCTTATGAATCAGAGGGGATTGGATTGAATTGAGGAAGGATGGAAATTCTAATGATGGTAGGTTACGGCGATTGGCTCCGAAACCCTCCAAGAATCACAGTAAGACCAGAAATAAGCGACGATGCAAAATTACAAGCATAACTTGCTTCACAATAAAATGTTATTCGTTTGTAATAGAGTTTTTAAAGATCGAGAAACTGCACCCATACAAATTTCACCTTGTTAACTAACTCTCAGGAGATTATTTGGGCAGACATTTGAAAATTGGAATGAAATTTTCTTAAAAGTATAATATTTTCATACGTGTAATGTGGTGGTGCTTCAGGATGTGTGTTTTACCCCATCTCTCTCCGATGGAGATAAAAATCCAGAGGAAGCTCGTGGTGTGCATAGAGTAGACTGTCTGGTACACTAGATAATGTTGGCAAATTCGACAGTATGAACTATGTATTACTATATTGACAATACTCGCGAGACTAAATAATTTTGCTTCATATTCAATTATGTTTTATTTTAGTTTTATTACTCTATCTTTAATAGCTACCAGTTGGGTTGTCCATCTGTATTAATAAATCTTCCACATAAACAATTTATCTCGATACGTTCTGTATCTGTAAGTATCGGGCGGAAGTCTTCGCTCTGGAGATTAAACGTTTGATTTATTTTTGATACTGAGAGTCTCACTTCATCTCCAGCACTACTTTTTTGGATACGTATGGTGAGTCAGTAAGTATCGTCATCATATTATTGTATCATTTTCAAGGGTTTCACTAGTACTAGGTTGTTATACGTATGAATGATGTTTAAGAAGTGAGATCAAGCCGGATTTTGGACGTTGGATGATTAAAAAAAATTTCATCGGTAGATTCCTCAACTGATACTCGACTATATTGTCCCTAAATAGTACTACAGTGATTTTTTCTTTGGTGGATTCATAGATCTCAATTGAAATTGCTGTCAAAACAATAAATTTTAGTCAGCAGTTTCGACCTACCCTGATCTATTTAGTATACAGCTTTTATTTTTGTATCGAGTGTGAGCAAGGTTCCAATTACTATTATAGTAGAACTAAAAAGCCTTTTAGCTCCTGCTACAATCTTAGCAAGTCAATTTTATGTAAACTATATATTCTTCAGCAAACCCAACAAGTTGAATATTCCATCGTTTTGTGAGAAACTCCAGACTATAACTTGAGAACTTAATTTATAAGGAAACGGTCAAAACATGTTTAGAAAAATTGTTATCAGATACAGTTCAATGAATCCTCTCTATAAAGATGAGTCAGAAAATGTGAGATATATTTGTTGCATCAGACAACTGATCTCAAGGCCACTTGACATAATGCACTTACCATTGCATGATGCAGTGGAAGAGACTTGTCAGACGACGTTCAATATTAATCTTTGAATTATAAGTTATCTAGTCAAAACAAATAAAAACTTTTTCAACTTTTTTTTGGTTCCTGGTGTACTTTCTTTTTATATAAAACCATTCTTTCTAATTCCCACGGTGCTTTCGGGATATTCCATTTTATTTGTGTCTTCATTTAGTTGTTAATGTGTAATAAAGCACTTCTCTCTTTTTTCATCTATTTTCAAATTGGTATTTACATTAGAAAGGTTCGTTCACCTTCTCGAGATATTATTTGCATGGTTGAACTCTGTAATTTCTTGTCCAATTGTCTGCTGCATTTTTTGTTAACATGGACATTGAATCCAAAGTTAAATACTGTAATGCAACGAACTACTCTTCTAAATACATCAATTACGGACTAAGTCCTATGAGAAAACGATTTTTTTATTCTGTAAAAATTTGAATGAGGAGAAAGTATATCACCCCGTATATTGAAAACTTTCTTTGAGAATGTTTCACTATATTCGGTCAGGCGCTGCCGGTGCACATGTCGCATAACATCGAAGCGCGTCGGTTTTATACATTTAATTCTGACAAACTGTCGTGTAATCCGCAACGCCTGTTACAGAATTCGATATTTCTACATGCTTCCATTTGAGACAGCCGTTGAATTTAATCGGAGCATAAAGTGCATATGCAAATACTTATTGCGTTCATAGGATAATTCCATGCTATGTTATTCTATTTTTTAATGCATCCCCGATTCTGAAATCAATCAATCAGTTAATCCACTAGGTTTTCGGAATATCTGTAAATATAATTCTTCACTAGTAAAGTAAATAATCTAATTGTACCAATTGGATGACCTGTATATACTAAATAGATATATAAATAATTCAATAAAAGTTTAGAAATGTGGTCACCGTGTGAAACAAAGTCCCTCGATTTTAATGTTGAAATTTTTTCACGGGAGGGGGTCAAGAAGGAAAATTCCCTTTTCTGTCCTTTCTCATGGAACTGTTTAAACTTTTAGAAAAAGCTCAACAACAATCGGCTTTTAGACCAAGAGCCAGCAGCAAAATTTCCTGTGCAGAAAATGATGAATAAATTTCTAAAATTTCATAAATTAAGTCATTTTCTCTTATTCAACAGTTTCTAATTTTCGACGAACGACCTTTCAGGTAACACTAAACCATTTATTTCCATTTGAGATTTTAAGGTTTGTGTCGATATACGCTAGAAAGATGGTTTGATTTGATTAAAAATGAGTGTGAGATGAATTTGCATATATTTTTCTCTATTCTTATTTTATATATAGACATATGTTATTTAAAATGCCTTTAAAAAATGTGAGATTAAGAATAGAAAACACATATTGTATTGCACATTGCGATTCCAATTTTACTTTTGGTTTTCTGTTCTGCAAACAATTTTGTGTTGTGTCATAATTTAACATAATTAATTATGTGCAATTTGATTTCCTATCGCAAATATTACGTGCAATTGATAAACATTCCTGGATTACGAAGGATCTCATGTAATCTTCAATAAGTTTTTGTTGGCCCACAGCTAACGGATGTATTATAAAGCGTAAAGCGATACAAATATTTAGAAAGGTATACCACAAAACATCATATAGATTAATTGCAAATTTTAGAATTTTTTATAACATAAATCTCGCTATTTTTCTGTTAATATATTTAAAATTTCAGTATTTCAAAGAAAGGCATAATTCACTATGGTATAATTATAATAAATTCAATTTTAATATAGTTCTATCAAATACCAATATTTCTTTGACAAATTCGAGACTCTTGAACAAATAAACAAATTGTTGTAAGAAAAACATAATAAATAAAAAACACATATAGTGCAACATATAAAGAGGTTTGAAATTACTCAGAGAATATTCAACAGCTACAGTAGCGGTTAGAAAGAAAAGCAGTAAGAAACATAATTCAGTTCACATCTACTGAACGCAAGTGGATTACATCTTTGTCTGGGATTTCGATATTTACTCAACTGATTTTGCAGAAAATATTTGTCCAAATTGATAAATTCAATATAAATTTAAAATTTCGATCTTGCAGGTGCTCATTGATAAGTAAATATAGCAAACACCAAATAGTAATAGAATGTTTGAAAGAAGACACGGTGGAGATTTCGAATAAATCGTACTCTTACCGCCCTGAAATGTGAGCGCGTTTCAGTTAACCATTGGTAAATGAGATATACTAGTCATATCAGTGGTCAACATTGTCTAGGATACGTAAATGATATGTGTATTCATTTGCGGAATTTGAATTTGCCCCTGTAGGATCGGGCCTGATGAGATTTTGGAGAAAACACAGGGACATTACATTTGGATAACCATTTCATTGTATATCATGTTTATACTGCTATAAAATCGACATCAAATGTATTTTATTTATTGTAAATATTTCCTAGTTAATGGAACAACGTATAAAGTTCCATTATTTTTATAGTTCAATTCTTTTTATTTTTTAAAACTACTTTGGGATCATGGGTAGTTAGAAATTTAAGACGTGAATGAGTTAATAATAATCTATGATCTCACATGATTGACTACAAATTAAATTAAAATGAACTAGAAACTATGTTTTGGTAAACATCCCAGCTAATTGACGATTAATATCAATATGTCACTATTCGATAAACATTAACGAAAAATTTTGCTTGAAATCCAGGATTAAAAAATATACAACGACAATTTATTTTTGATTGATTACAGGCAATATTAATTGGTTACTGGTAAGGATTAAGGATTAAGCAATTTTTTCGTAAAATTTGTATCTGACATCAGAATCAGTCAATTTTATCATATAAAAGATACTGAGGTTCCGTACTAATAAAAAATGTTGGCTGCGAGCGAAACCATTACATTTTACAATTTATTGTTTTATCATTATATAATACTTTTGTGGGTGTTTATTGATTTATCATACTTTCTAATTAATTGTCAGTTTTAATACCACAATTTTTGCCGCAGAATTCCTTGCAGCATTTCCATTTTTGCAACTCCAATCATTCCAAAACATACATCAAACAAGAACTAGTTACCTCCCATTTCTTTGAAGCATCTAGTTTTCGGCTATTAACCATGTTTATTTTGTTAGAAATAAATGATGTGCTTGTCTCTATTTTGCCGCTAATTTCTTTTTCCTTCAATCATTTCATTCGTATTTTAACATGAATATTAATGATTAAACATAATTTCTCTAAAACAAAACATATACCTACTTGTAGAAACTCGATCTTTTAGATGAAATTTCTCACTATAACCAAGGTTTCTACTCAATTAAATTATGCTTAGTGAGCTTTCAACCGTTTTGTAATTTTTTTTTATTCATCCAAACAATAAAATTGCTCTTTAAATAAGTTATAAAATGGAAGTTGTTCATGCAAGTGAAGATTTTAATGTAACCACTAAATAAGCTAGTACTCCAGAAAAACAACATTGAATGTAAGGATTCATTCAAAATTCGCTTCACTGAATGTTGGCCGCAATTACTATTCAAAAGCGGTCATAAATAACAAACAGGAGGAATTCTCCTCAACGGAGACGTTTTAACGTCAAAGGATCTCTTTTTTCTCATCGAGTAATGGGTCGACTCGGTGATTATAGCTTCCAGATCGATTCTAAAGATTTCCGCGCTTTACCCTTGAGGCTAATGGAAACCACCATTTTGAAATTCTTTAGATAATTTTTGTGAGCTAAATTGAAACTAGAAGTACATGCAAATCATTACAATATAAATAGTTAATCTTATCGTCATTGGAATGTACTACCTAGTCAATGGAATGATGAGGATTAGGGTGTAAAAATTCGATTCAAATTCATAGATCGTTACGGAATTTTGTAAAAGTAGCATACGTAAAAAATCATATCGACAGAACAAGTACAATATCTCCTAGGTACATATGTTAAAAGTTATAAACAATTAAAAATTCTGTATTGACTGAATAAAACTATTAATTTGTACACAAATCGTCACATATAGTAGTTGGTATATGAAGATAGGTATACGTCAAAACATATTTGAAGGAAAGAGTGGTTGTAAGATACACGAATCTGAAGATAACGATCTACGAGAAAAAGCCCGCATTACTATCAATCCTATCGACGTGAATGTCTAACCATTCATGCGTTGTTGTCTGATTAGTTGAATATCAACAACAAGGCTCCAAACATGCGAAATATAGTATCAAAAGTTTTCCAATTCGTTTTATCATATTTAGACTTATGGCAGAAACTAGATGAGTCAAGTCATGGATATTTGATTATGACCCCAGACTTGTAAACGAAATCGACAAAAATTAAAGATGGGCAAGAGATGTTAATCAAAAGTTAAGATCTTCAACACAAGTAAATATATCCAATTGAGTCAATTTTTTTTTCCGGATATTTTTGCATCGTTTATCAGGACTATGGCTAAAAAGCAGTGACTGTATAATTCTATCTCGACAGCTCACTGACCTATACTTAATTGGTTTTACAACAATTTTAGCAAAAGGCAGTACCTAATAATCCCGATACTTTGATTCTTTTTGATTCTCCAAGATGATCTCACATCTCATCACGGTGGTATGGGTTGAATCATAGTGTCAACATCAGAATCTTTGAGTAAATTGAAAACTATTGTGAATATCGCTATTAAAATTAAAATAAAAACTATATTGTTTTGTTTCTTATCAATATATTTGTTCAAACTCTAGCAAACTAATTTTAAGAAGGAAACTCCTACTTTCATATTCTTATTCGATGTTTCATATTTCTCTCATATTTATACAAGATATTCTTCATCAAGCTTAATAACGATGGTGAGAGAACTGATAATAAAAAAAACTACACAGTTTTCATATTATCTAAACCCACATCATTCGATATTTTCCAATATCCAGTGGTTTCTTTATATTCAGCCAACAGTTTGAGTTTCCCAAAGCCCTTAGGTCAACAAATCGTTTTATTTCAACAGAACTTCATTTCGGTTTTGATAACCTCAAAAATCTCGAACTACCGCAACTTATTTGACTATCAAGCTGTACCTAGGGCAGAGCCAAGGCGATATTCTATATGATGGAAATATATGTAAAATGCTCTTGTTCAAATGAAGATGGTGAATGTGAGTTTTGGAGTTTGGTGCGTTCGTTAAATTATGGATCAGTGAATTTGGAAGTAAAGTCAATAGAAATGTTTTCAATAAAATTAACTAATCATCATATATATTAAAAACTTGCGTAATATTCCTATAATCGGGCTATTTATTTAATTGATGTGGTTAGTAAGGTATTATAAAAATACATCTTCATAACTGCTAATTCAAATCATTCTTAGTTGCAGCTATTAAACTTAATATCTACTGTATAAGAAAGCTATTCACGTAAAGATCTCGGATGCTCTTGTTCGATTGTTTTAAATCTGAAAAAAAAAAGACTTTTCTAATCGACTTTTCAAAAGATTTTGCACATTACGTTTCAACTACGATGTACAAAGCTGCAATCATCAATAGCTTTAGAACAATTTTTTTCTAGTTAATATTTAGACGTTCGATTGGAACTGGAAATTTATTTTCTTGATTAAAAAGACCTCAACAATCATCATTCATATTACAATAAGTAGAGTCTTCACTGAACATATCTATCATAGATTAGTAAAAAATGAGTCAAAATCAGACGCAGAAAAAAGAGATATTGAGTTCACCAGATAAATTCAAAGAGATTCCCATTGAAATATAACAATTTTAATTATTTTCTACGAAGGAAATTCCTAACCAACCCATATAACAAGCTTCAGAATTCATGATAACCTGTGTGCTCTCGTTTTTTTTTTTTAGAGATTGAACTACTACTTCGATCATGTGCAAATAATTTTGAAAAAGTAAGCTAGTAGAATTGAATTATTAGATCTATTTACATGTGTGAGTACCAATTTTTTTCCTTTTCTACACGAATTCAAACTAAACTTTGGTGAACTGAATAAAATATGAGGTGGATAAATCTTTAATCAGTACGAGTATTTTAATATTCAAAGGTAATTTGGCATCTTATCAGTTGAAGCCCGTTTTCCAGTATTATTTTGTGATAAATTGAACAGTGCGAAAGCATCAATCTCCTTTATAAGAGCAATCATACTTAAAAATCCATAACACCGTATCGTAAAGTACCGCAATGACTTCCTTTTCTATACTAAATTATGGTCGTATTAATAGCAGTTTTCACCCGTCCAAGAATGCAAGTCGAGCTGGCGGACGTGCGCGATGCCGGTGTGCCGATTCAATGAGCGCCGCCTCTTTTAATAAAAAACATAGCAACTTTTGTCTATCGTGCAGCGCTGGGCTATTCCGATTTAGTAGGCACTATGCATAAGGCTCCAATTTCAACGAAAACAAAATTAGAAACAATTTAACATAGAAAGGGCAAACTTAAATTAAATGTTCTACATGGCCTCCCCCGACTTTTCCGGATCTTGTCGTAGCCAGCATTAGTCTTGTAAAATTTGCAGCATTTTGTGTTTGTCTCTGGAGCGCTTCGAATGAATTCATTTTAAGTAGACAAACTTAAGACTTGTGTTACAAATTTGAAATAAATTATGGACCTAGTAGTTGTTATCCATTATTTTAAACCTAATATTTAATTCAAATAAATCTCGATAATGTTATATTTGAACAGAATTATCTTCTTCACAGTTTTGACGATGAAAAATACCTTAGTATGTGAATCATATCAGGAAATCACACTCTTCTCAATTGTTCTCTTCTCTTTCTGGTTTGTATCAAAAGCGGTCAGCCAAGGCATTTGTAAGTCAAAAATTCCACCTTGGACTGGCGAAGATGTTTGCTTTAATATTCAACTCTTGATGCGTTGGGAAAACTAACACCCAGCCTGCCTGGAGCTGGTACATCTATACCAGAAATACAATTTCGTCACCGAGATGTAACAAAACTTCCCAAAGGCTTGAACATCAATAAAGCGACTGGCCCAAATGGAATACCACCAATCGTATTGAAGATTTGTGCCGGGTTCTACCTATATCATAAAAAGAATAAAAGACGGTTCCCAATAACTTCAGTCCGATCGCTCCCTAGCCAAGTTATGGAGAAAGTCATTAACCAGCAAATCTGAAGATATCTTCCTTCTGATAACATCATCAGCGATCATCAATACGGCCTTCGTAAACGTAGATCAACCGAAGACCTCCTGGCCTAGATTACCAAGGTATGGACTGAAGCAATAGAGAAACAATCTAGAGCAATTGCACTGGACATATCAAAGGCTTCTAACAGGATTTGACATGATAAATTTCTGAATAAATTAAGATCGTATTTTTAGTCGTCCTCACTTATCGACTGGATTAGTAGCTTTCTTAAAGACCGTTCCATCCAGGTCGCTATAGATGGACACACTCCTCATAAAGGTGAAAGGTCAACGCTAGTATTCCCCAAGGATGCATCTTGTCATTTAATCTGTTACTACTGTACATCACATAGACGATCTATTCAACAAAACTGCAAACCCGATCTATAGCTTTACCGACGATAGCACACTGGTGTCGTCGTTCAAATTAACCGCCCCAATATCTTGAAATCTTGAAAAAAGTCTAGAGTGGAGTAGGAGCAATCTACTTGAATTCAATGCAGCAAAGACCCAGGCAGCTATTTTCACGTCTAGGCATAAAATATTACTATCACCGCAAATTTGATTGTTGGGGGTTGAGGTTGGAAGCAATATGTCCTGGCATAGTCACGTGGCCGGTTTATCCAAGGCAGCTCCACAAAAACTTGGAGCCCTCTTAAAGACCAAAATGCTATGTATTGAGCAACAGCTTCTAGTCCTGTACAAGGCCGAGATTAATCCATCTTTGGAATATTGCTCGCACATTTAGAACTCGGCTCTCAAGCATACCCTAAATAGGCTCGACTTAATACAGATTTCGATTCATAGGGGATCCAGAGTTGACCAGAAACTTGGACAGCTTAGAGCACAGAAGAAAGTTTGCCTGCAAATGCTTTATTCAACATAATCCTACTTAGAGAAATTTTTAGAAGACCTACTCGACAGACAGATTTTGCTTATGAACACCTAGTTCACCTGCAGGAGCCCAAAACGTCAATTTATTGGGACTCATTTCTTTGGAGAAGTGCAACCTGTGGAAACAGCTACCAAGGCACTACAACTACAGAAGCTCATGATCAATATTCACAGGCATCCCCGGCAGATAATTTGAGGACTGATCAGTTTTGTTTCAGAATAGAATTTTCCAGAAGCATATTTTACAAAATAAATACGCTGAAGAGTCTGAACAATATTCAAACCGAGAGATAAGAACTCTTATAGCGAGCTATGAATATGAATGATTTACGTATAGTGATATTCTATTCCAAATAATTTAGTAATCATAAAATACGCCAGGTGATGTAACTTATTTTGATAGTACGTTGGCAGACTACCAGAAAATCTATTAGAAGAAAAATTTTGAGAGTAGTGTAGTGGCAAGAGTTACACTTTCTTTTCTTGAGAATTCTAAAAATAAACGACTCACTTCATCTTATTTTGATATGAACTTCAAATGCCTCGAAACCACCTCTGTCTAATTTTAACCTACGAATTTTTTGTGAAGAAAAACGGTAAGCCAATTTGTCTTCAGTGTAAAATAACAAAATTGAACGGTATTATGAAACTAACCATAGTGGTTTCACTAAAGACTTTCCAGTGAATTTCACAGACACCGCACGATTATGTCAATGAAGTTGGGTTGTCGGATTTCTAGCTTGTACATTGTTTAATTCGCAGAAATAATTTAGTAACAAAACATTTTGGATGTCTACAAGTTATGCAAGT
The DNA here is from genome assembly GCF_026250575.1 of Diorhabda carinulata. NCBI lineage: Eukaryota > Metazoa > Arthropoda > Insecta > Coleoptera > Chrysomelidae > Diorhabda > Diorhabda carinulata. The sequence goes on along the minus strand of NC_079462.1, from coordinate 25,408,568 downwards.
AGTTTTAAAAATGTTTCAGTTTCTTTCTTTCAGATGCTAGAACACATGGATAATTTAAGTAATCCGTAGAAAAACTAGATTTAACATTTTGCTAGAAAAGGTATATCCTATCGTCAACTTAATTATTACTTTTATGGATTGATATCAGCATTCCCAAAAATTGAAAGGAAAAGGAAGAATCATATCTGATTTATCGCAGAATGTGATTAGCTTTGATTCCAAAATTTGGTTTCAAAATTATCTTGACTCATGTCTAATGTCGTAAGACGGATTCTGTATTGAAGTATTGAAAGGAAATGGTTGTCCAATAATTGAGTTTTAGAAAATGTTCCGGAAAAAAGTATTGGGTTGGAGGATTTATTTCAATTTTTGGGACCACTTATATATGTAAATCCATGTACTCAACACTCACAGCTGTTAAATCTAAACATTGAGCTGATAAATATCGAACTTTTGCGAGCTGTTCTCCCCAATTATCAATTTTCAAGCAATTGACAAATAAAATGAACACTAGAAAAAGTAATAGAATTTTTGCATATTCAAATATGCTACTTCAATGTAAATTCATTTATGGAGGTCTTTAACCCTGTTTTTCAGCTGCTTTTCGGCCAATCGTATTTATTGTTAATCTATTAGATTAAATGTAACTAGGGAATTAGAACAGAAAATAAATACATTTTTAATAAGTATAAAGGTCTTAATTTGGAAAACGTTATTCAATTTTATGGGTCATAGCCTATTAGGCTCACTTTGAAATCTGTTTTGGAGTTTGCGACTCCCAGTTATTGCTTTATGATTTACTAATATGCTGGGTTTCTCGTCAGATATTGAATGTGTCAGAAAGACTTTAGCAGATAAATACGGAGTTGTAGAGTCGGAACACTGGGAGTATCATAAATCAAATTGTTGCAAGAAATAAGAATTGCGAGCAGTGATTTAAATTACTGTATAGCAAATAATGTATTAGTTAGGTAATCCTATAAAAAGTGTTATTTTGATAAATTAGAGGTAAGAGAATGAAACTTTTGTTCAAATAAATTCCACCCATCAAGTTGAACTGTAAAAAATATTATAAAACTCTCAAGTTGCAATACTAATACATTTTCAACAAATGCAACAACATTATACATGTTAGTTAGGTAAATTTTGAATGTTATATGGAATGAAAGAGTTGAATTAAATGGAAATAATGAAGTCAAAACTACAGTTAACTACAGTAAAGTCGAAACTCTCCGATTTTGCCTGGTATATTTTATATTTTATATAACACATATAAATCCAGTTTAAAAGGAACGATAGAACGTTACAACTTTTCCAAGTTAGTTTCTCAAACTTACGTAATCTGGAGGAAGTAATAAATCCTGATATATTTTAAGATAAATTAGTCGCTTTTGAACGCGTGTAGGAAACCCTCTCTAGACCATGTAATGTGAAAATTATTTCTACATCAACTTTTATGCAATATACAACTCCTAAGAGAGACGTATAATTCTGGTGAAATGTTTTCTAAATGAATAGGATGCGAGTGCTCAACTGAAATACCACAAGGGACTTTATTAAAACACACAAACAAAGAGTAAATAGTATTTACATATTTGGTTGAGCATCATGCACACTGGACTCTGTTGAAATGTTTGTAATATTGTTATTGTTTACATTATTCGCCTTTCTATGGACGGTAAGACTGAACAGGACTTAGTTATATAGCACAATTAATGAAATTTTTGATATAATTTATAGACTACAAATTGAGATTTATACTCAACGTTTTGCTAGGCGACTTCTCAGGAGAAAGAGGTCTATGCTCAAGCAGCGGTAACTTGGTAACAGTTAGCTCTAGCCACAAAACTGTAATAGAGAACGTTAAGAATATAATATAGAAATATTTGTGGAAGAATGTTCTGTGTCACGTACACCAACAAGGCAGTCGGTTTACGGGATCAGTTTCACTCCATTAAGTGAATCATAAATTTGAGAATTTCTATTGTAGGGAATAAATTAAGACAATAATATGAAATTGATTGTTGATTAGATACAAACAAATATTATTCACTTCATTCGAGGCATATCCTTTGATGTGCTTTATTTAACTTGAACTATCTGCAATGATTTTCGAAATACCTCCTCAATTTTGCCAGTTTAAATACAACTCGCATAGTATTGTTATACCACTAACGCTGTAGTTGAGGAAGTTCGTGATCTTTAACCCGTATTCTCCCTCAATATCACTTCAAAGCAACTCACTCACACAATGTATTATTCATAAATTCACAAGGGAGACGTAAAAGATTAATAAAGCGGATTTGAAGACGAAGAGATCCTAAAATATCCTTACTAATTCAAGCTAAAGTTATTATCGCCAAAAGACCACTGGATTGATTTTTATTTGTTTTTTATCAAAATTTTTGGGAATTATTCCAATATTTCTCAGTATTAGATTTTCTATCAGATTTAGTAGCTTCTAGCTTTTTTAAAACATCACATTCTAAGTAAAGTAAGTTATCTATATTATTCCATTGATATCAGCACACTTTATTCGATATTTTTGACTATTAACACTAATCAAACATGAGAAAACCAGATTTTATTACTATATCCTGAATCCGACGATGATTGATGTACTTTGATTTCCTGTACACACAATGCTCTATAAATGTTGCTACCACATCATTGTAAAAAGTCTTCGGATGTCAAAGAGTCAACACCGACGAGAAGGTGGAGAACATCACATGGCTGTCTGAGTTGCTTAACGCAGGCATTTTAGGCCTATAGCATGGAAGTGATTAATTCCCTCTCACTCTCTCCTATTCTTTGCATTCGTTTTCCAGTCCTGTTTTCCTCTCTTTCTCTCTCTCTCTCTGCGTACCATATTTTCCTTAGTCTTTATTTTTTTCTTGTTCTATGTTCATAATTTTTTTATTGCTCCAAAATCTGGCATTCTCTGCATGTGACCCAGCCATTGTATTCTTTTGGATCTTATTATTTTGCTTAGTTTTACCTCTTAGTATCCTTTATCTTCACCGTCGTCCTTGATAACTACCCAAAGATATACATAACTTTGAACTCGTTCTAAGCTGATTGCCTTTTCTTCGTTCAGTTGTATCGACAAACTTTTCATTGCTCTTTTTCTTTGTGGTGTTGGTTGGAAGATTTTTTATCAATAACTTCGAAACGATTTAATTTGATTTCTATTTTTCATCCTGCGGAAATCAACATCTATTATTTCTTTGTCTAATATCACTCAACTTCCAGATAGTAGAACATATCTAAACACCGGCTTTGTGACTGTCCTCCGTACATATTAGAATAGAATATGTGAGAAATAAACAATTTTTTCCACTTTGGCATATACGGTGACTGAATACATAATTACCACGTGGACTAAATGTTATGCACGGTTGAGATATTACTTTCCAAACAAATTCCAAATTGATGCATTCATTAATATTACATAGAAAACTCTGGAAATATTGTTTTTTTATAATAAAGTTTCATACATAGTTAATTTGATACCAATGAAATAATTGCAATTGAGTTTTTTAACATTGATTAATATGAAATTGAAACAAATGGAGAATTGATTATTAGTTCATGATGATGACTGATCAATACAAATTGCCAGTTTGGTTTTAATCAATGTTATTAGATAACACAATACAATAAGAGAAATAATTTTAACGAATATTCATATTTCATAGTCTTGTTAGTGGGACCGTTGCATGCATACGCCTTTTGACCCACTTAAAGTACCGAAGGCCTTGACTTGGACAGTTTAACCTTGCAATACTAATGCTAAAATTTTTTCTCTCTCTCTCTCTCTCTCTGCGTACCATATTTTCCTTTTCTTTTTCTTCCATGTACCAGTGGCATTCCGGATCAACTGTGATGTCCATGGTGTTGAGATGGCATCTTAGGCGACCGTGTCTGGTCAGAAGGCCAGTGACCAATCGAATTTCGCTCCTTTTCAAGCGGAGTTATGCATTGATGAATGAAGAAGAAGGTCTATTTATTTGTGCCTTTGCTTGTTTCATGCCAGGTTATTTAATCTCTCTCCGCATAGTTTATTTTGCGAGTAGGCTACTCAGAGATGTAATAACTCCATTTTTGGCTGTATTAGGAATGAGTTCAGAGACTATTAGTGGTTTTTATGAGTAAATTAGCGTCGTACTTGCCAAATACTACTAATAAGAAAATCTAGCATATCTACATTACTGATAAATTGAAGATATTGTCATTACATATGCAACGTATTTGTTCAAATGATTTCTTGTCAATCATTAAAAATATATATAACAGTTCTGTAGTTTCAGTGATGATAAGGTTCCACGATAATTTTTGAATCACTCTATTTATTTTGTTCTTAAATACGCAAATATCTCCACATCTTCAATATACAAGTTGCCAAATCACTTTAAAAAATCGGATAAACTTAATTTATACCTCAAACAAAATATTCCAGATAAAAACATTGAACTCAATTTAAGAAAGAAGCTTATCGCCAGAATTCCATATATTCGTTGCCATGTTATTTGAGGAAAATTTTAAGCCGATATATATAATCTTTCCTCTGACTTCATAATTTTTTCCGATAATTATTCTGAGAAATTTAACTGTGTTCACGAATCCATCATTCCAGCTACTGAAAATGCAAATAGCCTTGATATATTTCTGTTTCCTGTACTTTATCATCGTCATTTCTTAATTACTCTCTTGTTAAACATTTTCTGGATCGCCTGTGTAAACTTCTTCCAGTAGTGAACGATCCAGTTGGAAGAGAAATATTTAACTTCGGAGCTCATCTAAGTCGTCTGGATCGTGTAGAAACTAACTATCCGTCTAAATTTAATCTCTGAAAAGAAGAAGTTTATGAAACGAATCATAATGTTATCCGTGACTTAGCGCTGAAGAAAAAAATGAGTAAAGTAATGAAGTTTCATATTCTACTGAGAGAAATTGGCAAAGATGAAACTAGGAGTATAGGGAATTTTAAATAAAACACTTTAATTGAAAAACTAGCTTTTTAACATCCTTATTTATACTAGCAATTTAAGTTTAAATTATTTATTTGTGAATTGATTATAGGGAATTACTAAAACTTTTTTAGAAAAAATTATTAGACAAATAAAAACCAACTTATTTAATTACTTATTAGATTCTAGTTATTCAATATTTGTTTGTTAATAATTCTTTTCAATTACTATTGTCATTATTTCTTCTAATGAGAAGTGATCACTATATATCAACCATGTCTAATTATTTCCTCGTTCCAATATCAACAATTATTATGAGAACTATTTCAATGTTATATTTTTCAAAGCATTAATCAGTATCATCTGTATATTTGAAACTTAATTTTCTGGCCTCGATTCTGCCCTTCTTTGAACGATCAGATTGAGTTTAAACTTGTCGAAGACCGACGATAATGATATAATGTCAAATCTCATTATCCTGATTAGAACCATTTTCCAGGAACTTAATTAAGCTAGTCTCAATCTATCAACTCATGATGATGACATATGGTTTAGATTAATCCACTCGTTTCTTGCTATAAATAGGTCTATTAATATTGGATATGATTGTTTTCCCACTGCTCCTGCTCTTTTCAACTTTTGTGATCATCGCCTCGTTTTTTTCCGAAGCTCTACTCAATTGATTCGCTTGTGCCAATCAAAGCCTTTCGAGTTTCAAAAGCAATTTCTGCTGTTTGCACAGCTTCCTGAACTGAATTGGTCTAAGATAATCAAATGGTGCTTAGTACAATTAAATACTTAAATTATTAGCTTCTTGAAATACCTATTCAGTTTCTTTTAATTTTAAACGTAGCCAATCAATTTGAACTTGAATTTTCAAGAAAAATACCCATAAATAAGTATAAATATTTGTCCTCGTGGAAAATTAAGAAAGCAATAAAAACCAAACTAATTTGTTTCTTCCTTTGAAGATGAATTTTTGTTTATCAGGAAAATCACAATGATTAAACAACTATTCAGAAAAACAAATACAATTTTTCCTAAGACTTAAGTTGAGAGACAAACAAAATGAGAAATCCATAGCAATTTTCTGGCTGTTTCATTCCTTCGTTAGAATGAAATATTTAACGTAACCAGAAATTTGAGGAAATAAATTCAACAAATACCGGTTCATAAACATGGATAGAAGAACGACTGATGGAAACGGAATAAAACATTATGAGAAAATAATTTCTGAAAGATTTGAAACAACAAAGGACCGTACTTGCTTGAGTTTCAGGATTCACAACACAATTAGGTGATTCTGTCCTAGCAGAATAAACCTAACCAACTTGAGATGTTTTTTTTTTTCGAAAGAACATCATCAAGGCTACAAATGTTGGTGATAACTTTGGGATTGTACGGGCATAAATCATTCCCTCACTATGTCCCAAAGTCGAAAACAGAACATTGTCTACAGTTTTCATAAAGAAGTTCTTAAAAAATTCGTTTGGAACTGTGATTGTCTATTGTAAATACAACAAGCTTTCAAAACTTATCTGAATTTAGAATCATAATTCATTAAATACTTGTAACTCAACATTTGTTCCATGAAAAATAACAATTCCCTCACAGCACAAACAATCGATAAGTAGAAATATTTTTGGGGACTTTGTTTTTGACAGTTAGTAGTACTGCTCAGATTAGCGGATTTCAAGTTTGTTAGAGTAATTGTTGGAATAAGATTCCATTTATTTTTTTTAAGATTATATTTTATTCAATAATTCCATCTTTAGTGAAGAATAAAAAATATATTTTAATTTTGATGGCGTAGTTAAGTATGTTTTTAGAAGTAGGAAGGAAGGTTATGTTGCAAGATTTTTTTAGGTTATGATTTGTTTTGTCATTCCCTCACCGTTATTTCCTGATTTTAAATAAAAGTGAGGGGATTATCAGGTAATGACTTTCAGACTGGAGAGATTCGGTTTTCGTACATTTTTACTTATTAAAACTTTTACAGAAAATTCAACCTCAAAAACTGATCAGAAGAGGATGTTATTTGGTAAAATATATCAGCTAAATTTGTGAGTATTTCGGATTAGAATGATGATGGACCCACGTTTCATCGATGGTGCAAAAATTCGGCTTTATTTCTGTAAAACATTGCCAAACACTCAGAACTTGGAAACATGTTCAAGACGCTGGTTTTGTTCAATTGTGGGTGAACGCGACACCCATTTTGTGCCCAGCTCTGTCAAGTCCAAACTTTCAGTTAATATGCTATATACGACACTGTTTGAAATGCCTGATATGTCTGATAGCCCGTGCACTTTCCATCTCTGATTATTTACTACCGCTTTGTGGATTTACTGTTGATAACGAAGGAGCAGTCTCACCCAGTGCAGAATCTAGTTCAGTTTTATTGGTTGGGCTAAGGCCGTTCAAATAAAAGTATTTTTTCAATTTCACCGAAAACGTTGTTTAATGATAGTCACCAAACAAATACTACACAACGTGGCATATTCAAACTTGAAACATATGCTGTATAAATTGTGTACTTTTTAATAGAGTGGGATTTTTCAAGAAACTACCTGCTATCATTTAATAAAAATTCCTACAATCTAAGTAAACTGGTGATCCAATTGTAGAAATTTATTGTACAAGTTGGAGTGGAAATTAATCACCAAAATCTACATTTCTAATAGATAGAGATCGTGATATCAAAAAAATCTCTCTTCTTTGCTTTGATTCTATTAAAACAATTCGGAGCAGAATTATATGTTTCGTTACGTCCCTGATATTCTTCTTATTATAGGCTTTTACTACAGACTCGAATTCCATTTATCTCTGAATATAAAGTACGTCAAAGTAATAAGGAATGGGCTTAGCAAGTTGAAACCACAACATAACGTTATTTCCTCTCAAACCCATCAATCAAAAACGGCTGGAAATATATTCAAAAAATTTATCAATTTCTTGGATCAGATCTAATCATCCCTTCTGAGTTTTATTCCATAAAAAAATATGAATTATTTTGCTACACAAAAGTAATAATTTATTATTATTTCTAACTGGTTTTTGTAAAATATTTGTCCCAAAAACAGTGAAAATAATCGATTATTTTATGAGTAAAAAGAAGTAATTTTTAAAGATTACTTCGAGCTTAGAGTGAAACATAACAATCGATTATTTTCGATTGTACAAGCGTTATTGGTTACAATTGTATAATGAATGTCTGAAAGATCCAATTGCTTCGCTTATTTCTAAACTTAAAATTACTTTTGAAAGATTCTTTGCGACTTTTATTATGGTTACATTGAAGTATAATAACAATTTTTTTATGACTTCTCTTGTACAATATCGAAGCCATGAGGCTAGAAACACACAAACATACAGGTGAAATTGATAAAACCGGGTTAAACAGGGAAAATTATATCAGAACTTTTGGGATCTCTTTTATTGCTAAACTGAAAGTCATGTTAGGCTGGTTAAGTCATTCCTATTTTCGATTGAATTGGAAGCTTTATTAGATTTATCTACTCTTAACATTTCTCAATTTACCTTGGTAGATATCCAACTACCGTGTCTTCTTAAAATGGTAATTTCACCACCGGTATCCTATACGATTGCAGATGTTCTACGAAAACAGTGTCTCATATGTATGCTAGATATCCCCCTAGGGGTGTTTGTCAAATAGAAATCTTTTTATCATATGTCATAATATTTCTCGGTATATATATGAATTTTATCTGATTTTTGTTTCTAGTTTCGGATATATTGACAATTAATGTATTTAGTGAACCTCTAATTTTCAATTTGAAAGAATTTACTAATTTTTACACGAAAAAAAATATTGTGATTGTAGCAGTAACAATCAATTATCAGTAGCATTGGAATCTATAAAATAAAGCCCTAAATTTGACTAAAATTGTTTAGGTTTTCTTCTCCAATTTCAGAAAGATGGTTGCACGGCTATCCACTTAGGAACGTGGAGCACGACCTTTACCCACCTACTCCACGTCAGAATTAGTTAAGGGCTCAATATTTTACAATGCAAAAAATGCACAATCACTTGCTAATTGAAATCAAATCGATATCATCTTTTCCCGCATTTCGCTATAATTTGAGGGCATATTTACTGGAAAGTGCCTTCTACTCTGTACACGACCTCTATTCTAATAATAATATTTAATTCCGGACATGCTGCATACTGGTTTAATTTTTGCTACGGACCTTTTATTGTTATTGTTTCCATTTCATGAAAAAAAATGTATTGTAAGAAACCATAAAGTATCAAAAACACCTTCATTTAATATAAAAATCCAAAAATGTAACGAAATGAAAAACTAGAAAAAGTGAATTGTTAGAAATGGTTCGCGTACATAGGAAATGATAAGAAAGACCTAATCAATTTAAGTAAAATTAGTAGTTCTATTTTGTAAATTATATTTCAACAATGAATAAATTAATTGGTGGCTGCTGCATATTTTTGAAATATGACAACTAAGGAAAAATTAAAACAATATACCAACAAGGATATATACAAAGGACTAAGAATAATAAACCGAAGAAATATTTATTCTTATAGTCGGAGATAAAGTATATTATTCAACTTGCGGTAATCAACATTGTTCATTACCCAGTTCAGAAGAAGAGTTCCAGTTGATGAAGCCACTTTTTCAGATTATCAATGATAATGGTGTAGCAGTACTATAGAATTCAAACGCGAAGACGGAAAATTATTGAATATTCTCATAAAAAAATACAAATACCTAAAAAAATTTTTGGATTTATAACAAATAAAAATACTTCACTGATTGAAGTGGAGTTTTTAACTGTTCATACATTAAAAATTATTTATCTGCTGCTATTTTATACTACATTTATTGATTATATCATAAACCCTAATCAAAAGTTCATACACCTCACGGTAATCTGGCTTAGGATTGAATGAAAACATTAAAAGTATAATTGAAAATCTAACCTTTATATCAACAACAATTATTTTAACAACTGTCGATTGATTTTGATTTTCAAAACAATCTATAAATGAAATTATTTATAATAAAGTTTTTTCGATAAATTATAGAGAAGTATGAGATCATGAAGAGTTAGATCACGTTATTCAATTATTTAATCAGTTGGAAAAACAAAATGTTATGTTGAAATATTAAATCATTCCAAGTTACAAACACGAAAATATTTTTTCCAGTAAAAAATTAGTATATTATTTCAAATTGAAAATTAGAGGTTCATGAAATACATTAAGTGTCAATATACAATATAACTAGAAACAAAAAATAAATGTTATATTAGCAGGATTTCGAAAAACGAAAATTATTCAGGGTGATCCATTTGAAATAATATAGTTCATTATTTTTCCGGAAAAAGGAGATATCTGACAACAATGTAAATGCCATCATAATACCGGCCATATCACAAGACCCTTGGGCACAAAATTTATAAAAAGCTATTTCCCAGATAATTGAAGCGTTCTATACATAGAACTAACTCTGTATAATTACCTATAAAATTGCTATGAAAAATTTAGTTGTAATTACTCATTTTGATTATTAATGAAATTAACAGTGAATATTTTATAGAACTGTATATTTTATTTTTCTCATTCTTTGCCAACTGCTATAGCTTTTCTCCGCAATAAGTTCCTGACGAGCGGTAAAAATAATGCCCTTTGTGTAAACTAATCTAGTTATTTCAAAAATTGTCTCTCCCCATGGCTTCAAACTTATCAATGCCAATTCTTTATTTGTATGTAATATGTAATATTTCCAATTTGAAATGTCGTTAGCGCTAAATCGGCAAGACAGTAAAAAAAATTTCATAATAGTGAAGTTTCTGACATATTTTTTTTTTGTATTTGATACATTTGCAATCTGCTGCGCGAAACGCATCCTAAATAGTCATTTTCAAAGCCAGCATGAGATCAACTAATTTGTCGGCAGATATATCTCACCCGAAGCATCGTTCTGGCATAGAAGTTTTCGCCTATTTAGCTACATGTTTTTCTAAATAATTTTGAACAAAACATCATAATCTCAAATAATTCTCTATATTATCAGCTTAGTTGAAAACATTTAAATTATATTGTGAAGTTACACTCTTCAACAACAACAATGGAGTATTTTCTTTATCGGCTTATACAGATTTATTGAGCAACCTTTTCCGCTTTGTAATATTGAGTTATATTGGTAAATCATAATAACTCATTTAGTTTGATAATAGATATTATTCAAGCAGGCAATTATTAATATATAAATCAATAAGAGAAATTCAACTCTATGACTTGATCGAGTGGATTTATTTTATTTCATTGCGATTTTGATCAAAATTGTCTTCAAATGTTTGTAAGAACTACTCATCAGTTTACAGGATATTATTTTGAAATTTTGTTAAGTTGTGAATGCCAAATTTTGTCAATTCTCTTCGAGCCAACGATTTATCACATAGATTTCGAAGAGTTCACACTTGTTGCAACTTCCGTTAAATGTTATAACTTTATTGCAAATTTTGGAACGGTAAATGTAACATTTGTTATATCGAAGACAAAGATCATTTCCAATTAAAAATCCAATTAAGAATAAAGTTAACCCAATTAAAGTCCATTTCTTTATTAATTGAAGTTGCGATTGCTTTTTCCGTGATTCCAAGGGAGCCATGAAAAATTCAATTTCAATTTAATTTTTACGTTAAGAATAGAAACGGAAGGAAATTCATTAAGAAATCTATTTTTTTCATTTGATGAGCAATTCCAAGCAAAATTCAATGAAATGTTTGTATATTGAGCTTGAAAATTTGATCGGTACTTTTTCCAAATAACGGTGACAAGGGAAAACAACATTAATCTGGTTACTGTAGCATCATTTGTTGGTTAGTAATACATTAGTTGGAAAATCTTCTATATGTTCAAAATATTTCTCTTAATTTAAGCTTCTTATATTTAAAAGAAACATAAAACTTTTAATACCCAGTAGATACTCAATATGTCCACCTAATTCTTTTGAGAACCTTATTATCTTAAAATTAGATACGAACTACTTTTGACATAGTTTATCATAACTGATCAAGCTCAAGCGGGGGGTCGTCTAATATGTTAAGAAAAGAAATTTAGAACCTTTGAGAAGTTACAACATTAAACCCGATCAGATGTACGGAGCGCATTTGAGCCTATCTCTATCTGGCTTTTTTGAAGTTCACATAACTGTTGAGAATCCGGAACGTGTATTGCATCTTCGAGGAATGAAGAAGTGCCCAGGCGAAGCAGGTTGATGAAGAGATAATTTTTTTATAAATTATTCACAATGGCTTTTTTCAAAGTATTGCATAAATTTTCTAAAATATATTCATTAATTTTCTCCAAATTTTATACTACATCTATTTTAGATGGCATTAAAGTCCACTGGTCGAAAAATGTCACGAAAATGGACTTTCAGAATTTACTAAGATCATATATATGTTACGTACCAAGCCCGAAATTGTACAAAGCCGGCTTTGTACAGGCGATTTTGTACAAAGCCGACTTCGTACAAGCCGTTTCATATGAAGCCGGAATTCGGGGGCTTTGTACAGCGACGATTGTACCGAGCTATTCTTGTACGGAGTGCAAGCTGCTGAACCAGTAATAAACATGGTTGTGTTTTGTTAAGAGACAAATACAAATTTTCATTTATTTTAGTTTTATAGTCATTTTATTTTAAAATCTATATGCTTAATTTTTCATCAAGCTATGTGCCGATTAAAAGCGGGAGATAATAATTAGGAAGAAATTTAAGTTGTTATCAATAAAATATGCAGTAGAATTTTGAAAAAACTAACCACACCTTTCGTGTTACAGCCTCAGTGTGGTTAGGTTAGGTTGTTTTCGATGTCATTACAATTATTTTTCAGAGTCACTTCAGACAAATAGTTTTCAAACGTGATTTTTATTTGATCTATTGCCATTGTGAAAGATAGATGTATACTGTTTGGCAGACGTGAATCAACTAACCAAATGATGCCAAATAATAACGTCCAGCTGTTTAAAAACATGGAAATAACGCGTTAAATCCTATTCCAGCAGCGAAGATTGCACTCCGTACAAAAATGGCTGTACCGAACCGGCTCGGTAGAATTGTCGCTGTACGAAGCCCGCGAATTCCGGCTTCGTACAAAACGGATTGTACGAAGCCGGCTTTATACAAAATCGCCTGTACAAAGACGGTTTTGTACAATTTCGGGCTTGGTACGTATATTATTCGCGACGCTAGCGCTGGTACTGGCCTAAATATTTCTATAAACGCTTATAATAATTCAAATTTAACCATTAATTTCAATAAGTAGTTTGTGGTATTTAGTTCATTGTTGGTTTTTATTGTTTGCCATTAAATAGGTATTATAATATTTGTCATTGTGTTATTTTTTATATGATGAGATTTTACAAGGTACAAAATATTCATCTAGAATGGATGAGAAAAATTTCAACGATCACAATATTTTAGGGGGCGGGAAGTGAGGGCGGAATATTAGTGCGGTAAGTGGAAGATTCAATGACGCTAGTGATGACAGCATTGCGTACATGGTTGGAAATTACCACAATTTTAGTTGTCAAATTTAAGTACAATCTTGTGTATTTATTTTCACAAATATTTTATGAAATCATGAAAACTAAGGAAGACATAAACAACTAGTATATCCACTGATTGGCACAGTAACAGCGCAAGTGTTTTAAATATTGATATTGATATTACAAAGTAAAAGAAAAAAAAAACTAATCGTGTGAAATGATTGGGGTACCAATGTGATGTCAGTATGATTTTTATGCTAATTACTAAGAGGAATAGTTCATATCGTCGGCTTGGTTTGCAAATCAGGTATCACCGTTTTATTTTTCTATACCAACATTTTGATAGCACTGGATAGATAATTTCAAAACTCATAGGACTCAAAAATATCCATAACAATTTAAAAATATCTTTAGAAAATTTCGTAGCTCTAGACCGTCATAAGCTAACCGCACTCCATGTCAAGTAACTCTGTTTTTATCCAATTATTTATTCGAAATGGACATCTGCCACTATTTCAATCCTTAAGTAAAACAATCAGGTACTCTTCTTCCAACTTTTTTCATCTTAAGTTTTTTGTTTTGTTTTTATCTATTATTCATATAAGAATCGAAATAATTTCATATTAAATTTTCACAAGAAATGCTTTTTTTCACATTTCAATGAGAATAATGAGAATCGATCTACCAATCATAGAATTGTAAACCGTATTCAGGAACCAATGAGATTCTAAAACTAATATAATTTATTTCAGAAAAAAAAAGTTCTTAAACTCGTATAATCGAGTTAGTTTAATGAAAAATATAATGCAATCACGAAAATGGGAAAAATATTATGATTTTTATTTGTATTATTATTTACATATGTATTTTTTTGAGATTGAAATGGTACATAATGATTTAAAAAATTTTCTGAGAACATTTACTACAATTATGTATATTTCCTCACACCATGATGTTTTGACGCGAGAATTTTCGATAGGAAATTAGGGTGTTTCTTTGATATTCAGGGAAAATAAGATAAAAAAAAAAATATTTTAAATCAAATAAATTACAGTATGTGTGGTACACAAGAAGGTAAGTTGTTTCCAAATTACGTGCTAGAAAATTTTTTTTTCAAAAGATAAAAAAGTCAAAACTCAATTATTCAAATTTTTCACATAAATTTTGAGTTTACGTGAAAAAATTGTAAATACCAATTCTGTAAATCTTTTTAATACTTACAACTTTGCTATTCAACTTTTTTCCATAAGACTCCATGAACTCAGATCGCATCGCAATTTATTGTTTCTTTAATTTTTATTACAGACCCCTCGTTTTCCAATGGGCTTTTTCCTACTATTATATTTTATCTCTATTTACCTTTTTTAAAGGCTTCAGCCCTGGTCTAAATTGTTTGTAGCTACAATAGTGAAGTTTTAAGTCAATAGGTTTAATAAAAGTTAAAATTTGATTAGAAAATTTCTTCAGAATAAACGAACAAAATTAGATAAAAAGTCAAAAAGAAATAAACGTTTACACAATGCACATAAATTGTTAAAATCGCAAAAACAGATGAAAGTTTTGGTATAAATTACTTCTTACATTTTTTCCAATTAAAAACATTATCCATTTCACACATTCAAAAAAATTGCTGGAGATAATAGATTAAATCATGGAATCAAAGCTTAGTTATTATAAGAGGATTTACTGGAGAAAATTTAGGTCGACATGTGATGGAAGTTACAGAAAAATTTCAGCCTCAGACCATTCTCAAACATAATTCCATTTCTCAAACATTGAAATGTGAGTGAAAACAAAGAAATCAAGATATACGTTAAAATTTAATCAATTTATTTTGTAAAACTCACAATTATGTTAATGTAGAACCGATATGGAAGTATAACATTACTAAATATTATATCAGTTATTTATTCTCCATATATCGATTGGATGAAGTTATATTCTAAACGTGTGATATTTCTTCACCATGACAATGCATTAATAAAAAACTTTTTTAGTAGTGAAAGAAATCATAAACTAGTACTCAATATAGTGAATTTATTATTTTAAATAACTTTAAACATTACTTTTCCTTCTTCCAATCAAACAGTTTCTCCTATTTGATACAGCGTAATTGGAATATTCCGAATACTTCCATTATTAATTTCTCGTTACACCAAACGCCGCTCCAAAGTTACAAATTGGATAGCTGTTGAATAGACACTCAAGTTTCCGGTCAATTATCATATCTAGAACTTCATTGGTTACGAAATTGACCGCACGATTTACATACAAAATCAGAATGTCTCAGAAGATGACGTAGGTTTCTTACTATACAAACTCAAGCGTGAATGGTAGCAAGTTGATAATTCAATTTCCAAACAGAAGCTATTGCTAATTAATTGATCGACTCAATATATGAGGGAGTATAATGTACAGCTAAAAACAGGGAATCTCATTGTAACTGGAAACTTGTCATTTAATTTCGTATTTTTGTAAACAATTGGAACTTATAGAAAAAAATATATTAATGCATCTAAATGTTCTTGATATTAGGTCTGTTCTGTTTTAAAAAGGTGTAACAAATATATTTATAATTAATAATATCTAACTCAATATATGTATATTGTTTATGTTTTCAAATTGACTCGATTTTACATCCCTGGTGTGATAAAATTAGTGTTTTTTAATAAATTTTGAAAGAGATAAAAATTTTGAAGAATCGACTAAAAGTAGTCTTCGTCAAAATATGATATTGACTCTGACAACATGCTTATTCATATCAATCAATAGATCATCTACATCATGAATATCAAAATAAAAATTAAAATTAAAATGGAAATTAATTTTTCCTTAGTTATTCATCTCAAAAAATGTATAAGTCATCAATTAAATGATCTGTAATTGTATTAGAATTTACAAAATAGAGCTATAAATTTGACTTAAATTGTAAAAGGTCTAAGAAATGAGAAATTAAAGAAATCTATATGTATAATTAAAAAACCCAATTGAAAGAGAGCTAAGCGCAGAAAAAACTGGATGTTGTGAAAACAATGTTGGTCATATGAAAATGCTTGGACGATACAGAAAAACCTAGAGGACTTATCATCGTTGTTCCTGAGAACTGGTGTAACTAAAAAATTACATTTTTCATGTTTGTAGCCAATCTGCACAGAAAAATTTAGATTCGAACTGACGACTTCACCTTATAGTTTGCGATGGAGTCTACTGTTTTGAACATGATTAATGACACTAAGATACGTAGTATATCGCTAATCACTGCTAAATGATAATACTGATCAAATTCACCTTTTTCACTGTCATCGAATTATAGTTAATCTTGATGTTTCCGATGGTGATGATAATGAAAATCTTTCTTGTTGTTTATCAACTTGCAGTTCTTCATTGGTAGAAGGTCACTGATCAATTACTTTGCCTCTTTATCGAATTTTGTTGTTCTTGATTCACTGATATATATCCTGCAGTAATCAGCTGACATTCATTCACTTCACTTCAGTTTTCTTATTGGTATCTAGCTTCCATATCCAAAATTTTTTCTTAGAAAATGTTATTCATATATAATTATATGTGAGTAAAGCTATATATCGTCAAAAAACAGAATGTGCATTAAATAAAATATGCTTTAAGAAAAAACAAATAATTTGTTAATATCACAAAAGTGTAAGAAAATGTCAGATAAAAAGAGAATATAGAAATCAGTCATAATAATTATAAATTGTTTTTAAAATTTAGGATAGCTAATAAATTCATGGGTCTTTTTTCATTTACCAAGCAGTGCACGATTGCCATCGATGCATTTTGTCGTGATATTCGAGCAGTGCATTTGCATTTGTATCGATGACTTTCAATTTTGATGCCAAAGCTTCCCTGGCTGCACTCTTCTGGTCCTGATGTTTATAATTTTCAAAACTGATATCCTACTATGAGAGTAGATTTTTATATTATTCTAATAACTCTGTTATAACTTGTCGCTCTTCTGTGATTTCTGTCATTTTCAGTAGAAAAGCAGACGACTGACGTGATGATTCTACCACTGATATACCTGCGGTTGCTAACGGTAATCTACAAGGTTGATCGTGGACCCAATTCCCTATAATCATCCTTTATTGTAAGCGTAGCTCTCTCACTAAAGAAGTTGCCCAGTCAAACGAAATAGGATGGCTAATACAATACAGTTGACAACTACCACCTTTGTCGGATGTAGTTTGTCATTTTCTAGCCCTGTAGCAACCGTTTTATTGTGCGATTCAAACGTTGTATCACATTTAGCTTGAGAAGTCCCACTAACTGTCGGCCAGCCCAAATCTCTAAAATATTTGTTCCTCAAACTCTCGCGTCTATCTTTACGGTAAATTGACTTAGATAACATTTGCGATTCATTCAACTTTGCTTTCTTAATATTAAGAGACCTTATTAAATGTTGTATGCCAAGCCACAACTACAATATAATAAATATGTTTAGTAATGCCGACCCAACGCGTTTGTTTCTTCCTAAATTGAAGGCCAAACCATTAAGTTGTGAACCTTGGGCAAGTATTTGGTGGATGAAGAAATTATTTTAATGCCTTTTACGTTTCCTTTGGAACAATCGATTTTTTTAAGACATGTAGAATAAATATAGAAACAGAAAACTAGTGAAAATTCTTAAATGAAATGGAAATATTGGCAAATAAGTCAAAAATTGGGAAGGATACAAAAAATTTGATGGATACGTAAATATTCGGAATATATACTTGCTGTTTTTTTGCATTTCTTAACATTTCAACCAACTTTTCCCATCCTAAAGAAAACATTTAATGAAACCACTATTTGTTTTCGATAAATATAGAATACGGCATCCTGGAATATTTATTCAATTCAATAAATTTTCAGTACTCTTTATCAGATGTTGAAGAAAGGGACTCCATATCACAAGAGCATTCTGTTTGTCTTCATGAATTATTTAGTATACATGCACATATTTCTTTGTCTCGTTTCTCTTCACGTATTGCGAACCATCTCAAATATTTATCAAGTTCTTTGCATTACTGTTTCTTTGTACTTCGGAAATTCTGATAAAAGACAACTGTCACTTCAAGAAATTGAATGAACGATCTTCAAGTGGAAAAATACGTTGAAGTCTTTTCACATTACACTTACAACCAATTCGACGATGAGAACATATCGAAAGCAGAATCACTTCTATTCGCTTAACAAAAAATTGAATTTGAATCGTCGGACGGTTAAAAACATTGGAACAATCGATGTATTTGTCGTAGATATTCTTATTATTATGAACGTACAATGTGTTTCAAATTTGAAACTATCGAAAACAAATATCTCACAAAATAACGAGTAATTCCTATCCAACATTGTGCAAAGAGCAGTTAAACAACAATCAATATAGATAAAATGATATAAAGATAAATATATAAGATATTGGAGAGTACGAGAATAGTGCAATTATAGAAATTGAAAAGAATTTTAAGTATAATTCGGATAGTTTTAAGGAAAAACACTCCGAAGAAACTTGCCATATCAGAATAGCCACATTGATTTTATTGTCAGTCATTTGATTCATATTTCAAGACTTATTTTCTTTCCTTTTTTTGGAAATCTGAGAAAAATGTCAACAAACAGTAAATTACATCCAACACCATCATTACGAAACCGTTAAATATTATCACGACTATAAATCCAACAATATAAGTAGAATTGAACAAATGATTCTCTCGTATTACACATGACTACTAGTCCAGGAGCTCTCAATCTAAAAAGCCCTCTCATACCGTACATGTAATATTTTTATGAAAATTGATAGTTCAAACCTATTGGAATTGAAAACGCAAGATTTGCGTGGATTTGCAAAGTAGGAGAAATTAATTTAAAAAGGGGATAAATGTTTCTCTCCCATAGTATGAAATTGTATGACAGAAAAAGTTTATGCAAGCCAATTTTTTGGTCGGGAGAGTCAAAACTTTTTTTTAGTGTGTGATGAGGGAGGAAATTTTTCTTTTACTACATAACATGATTTTTTTATTTTGTTCGTTTTAATGTCTATTTTAAGATTATTTTGGTTTGCGGGGTCAGAAACGGCTGCAAATATCTAACAAACCAGCCTAAAATCCATTGACTCCGAACTCATTTTCGATAAATAGAATTAAAGTCAATGGATATGATCTAGAATAAATGTTTTCCTGTTGAAATATCATTGTTTCATCATGATTATAATTTTTTCTGCGTCCATTATAATATTCACTTTTTTTTTGATTAATTTGCACATAAACTGCTACACTTTTATTTCTTAATATTCGTTCAAGAAAATCCGTTTTGGGTCTAATTGATAGGAGTGCAACTGCAGTGACTATGAATCTTCTCTCCCTGAGGAATCGAGGGAACAGTATTTAAAGGAATATATTTCTTTCATGGAGTGGCGTACTAAAAAAGACATAAACAGCTTCACTAGCTTACTTTGAAACTAAATCCAAAATGTGGAAGTTTTCAACACTTTGGTCAACTTATTCAAAACTGAAAGACATCAGTTGCGGAGGGTTACGTATATAACACAATATGACTCAGAATGGATTTCGCAGTGCAAATTTTGATGGGAACTAGTACGACTTCAAGCTACATTGTAATTGTTCACGACCCTACCAACAATCGTATAAGTACTAATACAACTATATACGATTTTATTTCTTTGAACTTGTTAAAAGTTGCCAATTCAAGTACCAATAGTAATGTAACTTATTCTTCTCTTCAAATTAATAATGCTCATAGTTGTACTTCTGATATTACTATAACAAAAGAAAAAATGATAGAAGTTTTGTCGAATTTTTTTAAGTCTAAGGAAGTAGAAAAATTTTTGTTTGAAGCCCGTGAGTAAAGTAACTTTTTTACAGTCGCAGGAATTGCCGTAGGTTAAACCGTCCTATTCGCAGAAATAACTATTATATATTCTATCAATACTTTTTTTATAAAATTACTTTCTTATATTTTTTTATACACATAATGAAGGTGCTGTAGCGGTAAGCTTCTAGACCTACGTTCTACTTTCTGTAGTTTTTGTCACTTCAATGAATCTTTCTACTTGATTTCTACAAATTATTACAAATACAAAATGGAGTTTTTTATGAGTAATGCAAGCACTAAGGAGAAGATTAATCCGTTTTCTTTATAAAAAGAAACTTTTAAGAAATGTCAAACCGTTTTACTGTTCAGACAATTGCAAAGCTTAAAATATGCGAATATACTTATACCTGTTAATCGTCAAGAAGAATATGAGTCGTGGGCGCAAACCGTAAGTAAAAATTATATTCATTATAGAACAATAGTATTTCCAGAGAAAATTATTTATTCTAAATTCTATTCATTGATTAGAATTCTATTTATCCAATATGTGTTCGGAGACAATGGTTTTTAAGCTGGCTTCCTGTATGTTTCCGGCTGGTTCTGAGCCTGCAAACCAAAATAATCAAACCAAATAAGGTAGAGGTTTCTTCCCTTATCACACACTTTAAAAAAAGGCTTGCCTAACTTTCCCTGTAAAAAAATTGGTTCACGTGAATTTTTTCTGAAAGAAAATGGAATTTTCCATCGAGTACACTTTAGGCAATCCATTTCGTACCACGAGAGAAAGACATTTGTTAATTTTTTTTTTTTTAATAATTGATTGTTTAAAACATTTTTTGGCTTTTCACGCAAACCTCGCGTTTTCAATTTCTATAGTTTTGAATTATCAATTTTCATAAAAAATTACATGTACGATATGAGAGGCCTTTTTAGATTGACAGCTCCTGGACTACAACTACCAGCGGTATATCACAAACCAATGTGCGGGATGTGCAATGGTGAGTTAACTGTGAAACAACCTCTTAATTGACTGTTCAAAATATTACAAGGAACGAAAAATAAATCAATTACCACATTCATTGGAAAAGTTACTACAAGAAGACCCAAAGAAACTTATGAACTACCTGAAAGACTGCAAATTAAGTAATAAAATCTAGATTGTAATCATCGAATATATTAAACCTCAATTACTGCTTAATACCTCGGGAGATGAATCGAAAAAACTTTTTTTGATTTGACTACCCATATAACAGTGTTTTTATTTTTTTAAGCTATAATATATTTTTGATTACGACTAATTACAAAAAACCTCAAAAATCTTTAAAATACTGGTATAATAAAAAAATCATAAATCTCTGTGGTCTTCAAGAACCGTTGCGATATTAAATTGGACGAGTTCTGCGTTTCTTGCTTGATGTAAGATATCGGAGACTATTTTTCTTGGAGAAATTAGCGCACGAAGTGTCTCCTTCTTGTTGATTTTCTTTCCTAGAAATAATATTGGTATCCGTTTTCTCGCTACAATAACGGAAAACAATTTCACAGAGTTATTGAAGCGTTTAATTTGAAAAATAAGAACGTATTCTCAACTTGCCCATCATTCTCATTTAATGAAACGAAACGGGTCCCACAATATTGAGAACTGCAGAAATGATAAATGAATCCAAAATTCTTTCACTTCACTATGATAATAAAAGCAAGAAGCTAAGACCAATTTATAAAATTTCTGTTTGCTGTTACAACATTAAAAACATAGAAATGGATAGAAAGATCGTTCATATTTGCGGGTTAGTTACCATCTGCCGTTGCTGCCTTTCAACAAATTTTATCTTTTGACACCGTTTGCGTTTGTCACGTGATTTGGCCTACTGCTCCCAATAAAAAAACTCTTAGTTATTTTCCATAATATCGTCTACCGACTTGACTTTGCCGTTGCCGTTGATGTTAGCTGTTAACAATTGAAAACATTGAAATGCATAAGACCAATAATAGTTGCCGTTTGACGTCGCTATTTGTTCTGCCTTTGGTGACTTTAACCAAAAAGAATTTTATCTTTTTCCTTCTGCCGTTTGTAGCAACTTTCGTAGCAATAGAAAAGAGACAATCATATCGGTTTGCATTTGTCAAGTTCATCCCAGTAAAAAAACTCTGTGTTATTTCTCATAATATCGTCCATTTATACTGGATTAGAAACACAAAAATATCACGAAAACAAAAAGCAGTACATACGTCAAAAAAAAACAACAACGTTAAGTTTATGAATGTGTAATGTGTAAAATTTGCTAGGAACGTGTCAAACGGCAAACGGGAATTGGCATTAAATACCGAATTACAAACGAAAACACAAAAAAGTTACGAGAACAAAAAGCTGTACACACGTCCAAAAGAATAATAAAATTTTTAGGTTAACGGCAGCAACATTAAGTTTACAAATAGGGTCAATAGACGTCAAAAGGCAAATATTGTGTCGCCGCAAAAGGAAAGTCAAGCTTATGAATCGGCTTTATCCTGTTTTTATCAAGTCGTTTCTTTTACCATGTGAATTTGTAATTTAGAGTGAGTTCAGTAGTTCAATGAATGAGTCAATAGCCTGAGAATTTGTAGTTCTTCGAATATATTCCAAATAGCAGAATCCTTTTAAAGGTATTTCATTGAAATTTTTTTATTTAAGCCTAATGTTCCGCGACAGCGCTGGTAATTGGTACAACAACAAAACCAAATATATAAATTACATAAGAAGCTATAACATAACTGTTACCATACATAAAATATAAAAGGTTAAACCGCAGGATTTCTTATAAAGAGTTTCGAGAGTTTACAAGTACGCTAGAAGCTGTCGATTATATTATTATTTTTGGTCCAGGGAATTGAAGAAAGCGAAGGAAGTTGGTAGGTCAAAAAAGATTGGAGTGAAGGTAAAAGAGGTAAAAGCAATTAAGGAATAGAATTTTAGTGGTGTTTGAATTAGTAGGAAGGAAAGTGATAAGAAGCGAGTGAAAAACTGGCTTATTAGGTTCAACATAGAGGCTGACAACGAGGCTGGAGCAGGAGGCATAACAGGGGCGAAAAGAGATTTTGTGAATAGAGTTCACTAAGATAACAGGGATGTAGATAAAACAATCATAGTCAATTGAAGCCGATTAGAGATCTGTAATCTTTTAGTAGTATAAAGTGACAGAAGATTTCATGAATATGGTGATTCCAGTCAAGAGTCAAAAATTTTAAACTAATTTACGATCTTCTAGATAATCTGATCTAATTGAATTTAATTTGAGAAGATATCTCAAGGAAAGGAGATTTCTCTGGTACTAAGTTTGTTATATAGAGAAGACGTGTTTACCATGACAGTTAAGGATTAGGTCATTACTGTATTGGACATATTTTATGAGAGGAAGTTATCTTATAACTCATTTATTGTGAAGATGAATAGAGTAGAGCTTGACACTGAGAGTACTTGAGGGAGAAAGAGCTTACCATTTGTACAAACCTTAAAAATTTCTAGAATTTAGGAAATTATGGAATAACGTCTTAAATTTCCATTGATTTTGATGTCTACAAAACCATTGTCAATGAAGTTTTTTTGACTTTCCTTTTCCATATTTTCCCCTTATTTTTTCTTGTTCTCCATCACCGTAGATTGATTCTTGAATATGAAAGTTGTGCAATAATTTACATTTCCCAAATCTCAATTGATATCCACGGTTTTGTTTATTCATGTTTCTAGTGTCTCATTCACAATTTGTACAACAGTCTACTGAAATTCATTGTGCCGTTTCGATTCATTTTCCGAGTAAATAGTTTCCGGTTAACCATAACAATAATCTTGGCAATCGCTTTGTCGTTTCCGGTGAGTACAACAAGAATTCATCGTGAAAGTCAACGTTCACGAAGCTTGAAAATTGAAAAATGAAAAAGCACAATATTTTGCACCCCATTGTGTATGTGAGTATGAAATATGATAAGCTCATTTGTCTAGCTTTCATGGTTTGTTGTGGTAGAATAATTCAGGGCATCACCATCACGTAAAATATGATGTTCTAGAAAAGTTTTTCGACCCACTGTGAGAAAATATCTTATAATTTAATATTTTACTTTTACATTTTGCTACATTTGCTATTTAATAGTATTCGTAATATCTTATTTGGAGATAATACTTGTTTTTACATGCATGTGACAAAATATTTGAACACGATTTCCTAATATTAGGAAACTGCGTCTTGTTGTAGATAAATGACCAGGCAAAATTTAGCAATGTCATGATTTTTTAAAAACATCTTGTTCATGTTTATCAGGACATCAAAAAACTCTGATGTATAGATTCATAATGGTAAAAAACTGGGGAAATCCATTTTAAACTGACAAGCGTGACTTTCAATAAATAGAATGTTAACAAAAAAGAAATGATTGTTCAAAATAAAGAATACTATTAAAAAAAATTGAAATATCGTAGTGAACAAACTAAACGTTTGAATGAAAACAGAATGTGGAATCACAATATCTATTGATTAAATTTTGATTAAGACAAAAATAAAGAAATTACTTTATGCATGAGATTCCATTGATTAAAAATTGATTAAACGAAAAAATAAATAACACTGGTCAACAAAAAATTTCACTTCCAACAATTAAATATGGATATTTTGGGTCGTGATTAGAATAAAATATATTACATCTGTGGATTTGATTTCGGCGAGAGAAAATTGTCAACTATCTACATAAACACTTCTTTGTTCACAAGCTCGCTACATTTCTTACAGTTATTCTGATTTCCACCAACTACTTGTTGACAAAGGTTCTTATAACCTCGAATGGTAGCTTGCGCTATCCAATACAGTAATGGTAGTTTTGGTATCTGCTGCTCCAAGCTCTATCATAGTAGTCCCTCTTCTAGTTAGCCAAGTTTTTGTTGAATACTATTTCACATTTCTATCTACGAAACAACAGGCTCTATCTAAAAACCGAACTGTAAAATCAAAAATAGTTCCGACAGAGGAAATGGATTAACAAGAAAACCATCAAAAGCACACGTCACAAACGGATACTTGTCGTGTGCAAGCTCTGCACACAAAGTGTCTAAACGAATGGCTCTGTGCGCAACGGAGGCTGTAAAATCAGTCAGTTGATAAGTGTCACTCTTTGAAATAAACCCTTACAATACCGTGAATCCTTACGCAATATGCTGTGGACGGCATTGCGTTGCCAATTGCCCTCTCTAACTCCAGTGACGTCCATCGTGTGTCTTTATTCACGATCTGGTCGATGACGACATGTGCTACTTACTGGTCGTCCTGGACGTTGTTCTGTACTGGTCGACATACATCAATGTTAAACCTTCACTACCCACCGTGCTACTGCATGTTATGGTAGGGCATTTTCCAAAACGCATCGTATAATCAACTGTGACATTCCATTGCACCATTGCAAAACATCTATTTGCATGTAAGCACGCTGCATCAACTGACTGGTTTCACAGCCTTCTCTACATGTTCTGAACGCACCTCGTATATATGTATATTTCTTTCTTGTAATCTGTTCGCCGCATATGCTGAATTTTGTTACCGTGGCAACAAGCTGTATTGTGGTTTCTATTTTTAGACCTTTTTTTTGCTGTCGCCAGTCGGCTAGCGCTGGGCCAAAAGGTAAGTAGAAAAAGAAATGTAACACTTGCTTTTTGGCCTTGGTAGCGTGCGTGTGATTATTAGCCCGCTACTATCTTATAATATATTTATATATTATGTATTTTGGTTTATGTCAATTAGCAAGAGTGGATAAATGTTTTAGTTTCAAAGTAAAATTTAGTTAAATAGTAAATACAGTCCACTACTTATTTGTTCATTGTTTAATGATGTAGTAAAGGTGAATAAGAAGAAAGTTTAGTGTTTTATTTGCCATTACAAATGAACTAAAAAATAACGTAATCAGGAATCTCCTGTACACTACACTACTACCACAGTGTCGTCTGTTGTTCTGCTGACTGCCAAACTTCAACTCAACATATATACGTTTGTGATTTGTTCACATAATTATAAAAAAAAACGTTTTTATGCCTGAGACCTCGTATATTTGTAAATAAATTTGGTGCAATAAATTTGTTGATCACTCTAGCCTCATTTTAGATAAGCTGGAGAGGATTTTTATTGATCGCTACGATTTCACCTCAAGTACGTTGAATTTTTTTTTCCATTTTTCAGTTTAATCTCTTAATAAACTCTTTTAATGGAGTTTTCTTATATTTTGCGGGAGTACCTTATACGAGTCTCGAGTGCATTCCA
The DNA here is from genome assembly GCF_026250575.1 of Diorhabda carinulata. Lineage (NCBI taxonomy): Eukaryota > Metazoa > Arthropoda > Insecta > Coleoptera > Chrysomelidae > Diorhabda > Diorhabda carinulata. The sequence continues at coordinate 25,381,956 of NC_079462.1, read as the reverse complement.
TATCACTTACTAAAAAATTTTTATGGATTTTTTATGGAACGTTTTATAGGATTCTCAATACCTATTCACATCAACTTCGTTTATCTAATCATGAGTCAATCTAAAAAATAAATTGCCAACGAAATGAGGTAGATAAAACTTGATATACGAATCGTTGATCGAATAATACTTTACTGATGTATACTATCCGATGACAAACATTATCTCTCAATCATTTCACGATTTCTTTTTAAGATCTCTGAAAAATAAATGTCATCAATAGGAATGGAAAAGCGCCTGTAGCACCGAAAGTTTTTAGAAGCATATTATCCAGCATAGAAAATCACTATAAAAGTAACGACGCATTTAAAACTACTCTATATTGTTCAAAGAAGTAAAAGAAAATGTAATGATGATAATGAATCAAGTCCTATAATCACTTTTGGATCGTTATACGTATGATATTTTTATATGTTTCGAATTTTATAAATATTGATAACTCCACATACATATAAAAATCACGACTACACTATTTACCCTTTCAAATATAAGGAGTATAAGTTCCTCATCAAACATATATGTTAGGTAAAATACTTCCATAAAGTCTTCCATCTCCATTATTGATGCAAAATGACTGGTATACAATTATTATTTCTGTTATATACAATAATTCGCTAAAATTAATTCACTACACTATTAATTAAAATACTGATAGAGGCAGAAAACCATCAAATTTCTCCTATTCAAGCCCCAGGTAATTCCTAGTCGCTCTTGATGTGAATCTTGACGAGTAGACACAGCAAGAGTGTTAGCTATCCGCTCTCGAATTATTCAGCTGTCCGCTACGTTTATTACAAAATGAAAGTGATTTAAGTGAGGTTTATTTTGAGAACTAGTTTAATTGAGGCTTTTTTCTTTCTCAGATGCCCTCTAAGAGTCACCTAGACTGTACCGTTATACACATGAACTGTAAAATTATTAATATTTTAAGCACCCTTAACAAACCTTAGTTTGTTATGTCATCTAAGAGCATTTTTAGCAGATGAAAAAATAACCAAAGAGAGTGCTAGAACAACCCACAATGAATCCAAAGCCAACCGATCCATCACAGAATCGTTTTTTGATTTTCTTATCACTGAAGAAGAAAAATGTGTCCTTTATGATAATTCAAAACACAAAATGAACAAACTGTTATTGCAGATCCTCATTGTGGACAACTAGATCAGCGCGTTTCGATAACCGAGATGTCAACTTCAAAGATCGATGGTAGACTAAAGTTTTACTCAATTCGATTGTTGAAACGCGTGACACTCAGAATCTTTGTTCGCGAGTTTGATTCCGAAACAGTTGAAGAACCGATCACATGCACACTTTTATAATTTGTCTTTCGCGGTTCATTCAGTTCTGCGTGTTTAGTTACAGTTCCGTGTTCATGCGTCACGTAGATTCCATTAATTGTTACCAGTGAACATCCTTCAGGTTTGTAATCAAGCATGCGGATTATAGCGATCTTAAATTGGATTCGGAATAGATTCTTAAGCAATCTGGGAACGAATTGTAAGTGCTATTGAAGTGATATAATTTTATAATGTAGTCAGTATTGAAATGGCAGTTCAGTAGAGATCAATAAAAATCTGAGAACGAATACTCTTTATCTCTCCTAGACTGTACATACGACACTTACAATTTCCAAATTACTAAGTTATTGATTTGGAATAGTTTCATTTTATCAAGGGATCGTAGAAAAATGTTCTATATATTAGGAGCTAAAAGTGAGTGAGTATTTGATAATCAACTATTTTGTCCCATATTAACTCTTGAAGTAATTATAAGAAGAGATGTCATATAACACTCAATTCTATTTAGAAAAAATTTTAAACCTCTTCACCGCATCAACATTGATGTAATTATCACCAAATACAAATAAGGACATGAGTATTTTAATTAAAACCTCAAAGTGTTTCGGGACTTTGTCAAAAATTCCATTTTGATCGTTCATTGTATATTTTTAAACTTAAACTCAAATTTCTTCCTAAAATTTCCAGCAACAAGAACCTTCCTTCTGAAGATGAGCTTGCCTATCGACTAATTAAAATTCTTCAATTTTTCACTACGAACGTCATTATGGCTCAGGTGGTGATGGTGAATTTTCCTTTTTGAGAATTAGACTCTTGAAACGATATATGATGCTTCAATCCATCATATTTTTATTAAATTCTATACCATGCCTACGTTTTACGAAAACGTTATATGGTCGAAATACAAAACTCGGAAACCTAAAATATAAATTCACAGTACCTAACATAGAGAAAAAGGTAATAAAATGACTCTGTGTGTAATGCATAGTATAATTGGCATAACAAAATTAATGTCTCTTTCTTGAATTGAATTTAAAACAGAAAAAATCTCAAGTTTTTATTTTAAAACAACTACTTTCGTTATCAACATTTTGCCATATAGTGTGGAAATTTGTAATGCAGTCCAATATCTCTAAATGGCAATTTGGACATAATCCAAATCTACAATTGTTTGCCACAAAACATAAGTTGTGGCTCTTAGAATAAATGGGGGACGCAGATCTACCACTTCAATTCATCAACTGTTTCTAAGGTTCGTCTTACACATTCCGGTCTTGCATTGCTGATGTAGAAAAACTTATAATTTATGACTAAAAATTTATCCACTGAATTCAGTTTACACAATGAGAATGTATATAACACTCCACCAAACACAAAGAAGCATCTTGCTTGGATGAAAATTCAACTTCACACTAGTTCACTCCAATTCATTTTCTGTTTCAGATTATCAAGAAATAATATTTTTCCCTTCAGTGACCAAGAGTTCGAAGAACGGTTCTGTATTGTGCCGTTAAAACAATTCGTTGCATGTGATGGATCGGTTGACTTTGTTCTGTTTGGACTCATTATGGGTGACCCCCTGCTCTGCTTATTTTTCTATCTGCTACAAATACTCGTGGATGATCTACTGAGGTTCGTTGGAGTTTGATAGTTTCTCGATGATTTGACATAAATTTGCTTCCACTTCTGCCCTCAGTATATCATTGTCTAATTTTCTTCTTGATAGAGAGGAGTCGGATTGATCGAAATTACCGGATCTAAGCTTAGAGAACCATCTTTGGCATCAAATAATATCCAATGGACTTATTTGAACATTGTAAGTGCTTTTTATCGCAACCGTTGCGTTATTATCCTTGCGAACCTCAAGAACCATACAAGGCAGGATGTGGTCAGCTGGTATTTGGCAACAATGGTCCAATATGATGTTATTTAGAAGTGAATGAGTTTCAATAATTTCAAAAATCTTTGACAATACTTTGTAGCACACGATAAGCTGAAAAATGACAAATAAATATCTAAAAGCGAAGAAACATCACTCTACGGTTCCACTATACAGAGTGAGTTTTATGTATGGAACTCCTCAATTATATCGGAAACGGCTTGTACCATCTTTATAAATTTTTGTGTACAATGGTCTTATGATACGGTCGATATGATGGTGGTACTTACATTGTTGTCAGATCTTTCCTTTTTCCGGAAAAAAAATGAACTTTGTTATTGCATCAACTGGAAACAAATATTTAGATGTTTGTGTCCTGTTAGAAGGCGATCCACACTTGAAGACTAGACAAATATACAGGGAACTTGATATTTCGCAAACATACGTAATTAAAAGTTTTACGTGATAATAAATTACATCCATCCAAAGTAACATTGGTTCAAGAATTGTCAGTTGACGATTTTGATAGACATGAAGAGTTCGCATACCTAATTATGGGTATATGTTGCAATCAATAGGATCTAATTTTTCTAAATAATGTTTTGTTTTGCGATGAGGTCACTTTTTGTAATAATGGAAACGTAAATCGCATAATTGTAGATACTCACGTAACAATCATCGCTGGATAAGTGAATCCCACACCCAATATCCAAAAAATTGAATGTATGGGCTGATATAATAGGCGACATAATAATTGAACCTTTTTCCAATGAGGGTAACTTAAATGGTCCTGTGTATTCAGATTTATTGTAAACTAGTATTATACCTGAGTTGGCTCGGATATTTCTAAATCCAAGTGAGTCAAGTCAAGTATAGTCAATTACATTTAAAAAAACTTCATTATTAGAAATTTTCCGACAATAACAATATCCCAAACGACAATATTTGGCTACAATAAGATGGTGCCTCACCTTACTATGCATTTGTGCATGCAAATGGCACCCACGATCACCCGAAATGAATCCTTTAGACTATTTCCTGTGGGGCCATTTAAAAAACATCGTTTATAAAATAAAATCTGTCAATATTCAGGAATGAAGAGATAGGATTTCCACAGAAATAAGAAGAATTCAATCAGGGATGCTGTAAAATGATTTACAAACTTTTAAAAAGTAAAGGACAACATTTTGAGCATCTGCTGTAATCGCCTGTATGTTTTCTAAAATTATTTTCCTACTTCACAAATGTGGATCTACTTCTAATATGACACGAACATTTGAAGATTTGTCTTCGGTTGTTGTGGATTTTCTTCTTCTCCTTCTTCATATTTCAATAGGACCAGGTCCTGTTCAATCCTGTACGTTTGGCCCTTTTTCTGGATCTTCCTGAGAAGCTCCAGCTCTTGTACCACCTCCTTGGTGGTCTGACTACAGGTCTGCGTGTGTTCGGACTCAGTTTTAGCCCACTTTGCCCATCTATCTTCTGGTATTCTTTCTACGTGATCCCTCCAGAATCTTTTTCGTTCCCAGATCCATCTCACCACATCCTGTACGCCCAATTCCTCTCTTATGTCATCACTTCTTATTCAGTCCTTGAGTGTGACTCCCTTGATGGTTCGCAGTATTTTCGTCTCTGTGGTTCTCATTATTCTTTTTGTTGTTGATGTCTCAGCTCTAGTTTCTAAGGAATATGTGAGAATAGATCTCACATATGTTTTATAGATTCTGGTTTTGCTCTGTGAGCTCATCGCTTTGTTTCTCCACACTATATCTCTCAGACAGCCGCTGACTTTTGATGTTTTCATCGTTTGTGCTCGTGCCTCCTCTGTCAGGTTTCTTTCACTAGATATATTCACTCCCAGGTAGTTGACTCTTGAAAACTGCAGTATTATCCGCTATCGACTGCCAATTTGCGTCTAATAGGATTTTTCGATGTTACCATTGATTGTGTCTTGTTGAATGAGATGCTAATATTAAATTTTTCTGCAGAAATTTTCATCTTATATAGTAGACGTTGTAAGTCCTCTTCATTTTCTGCTAAGGCAATACCATCCTCTGCATAAAACAAAACCTTTAGGGAGCGGTGACCCATTCTGTATCCTGCATTGACTTTGTTGACTTCCTCGATAATTTGATACATTAAGATGTTGAATAGAGTTGGGCTAAGACTATCTCCCTACTGAACACCAGTATTAATTTGAACTTCTTCAGAGAGTTCTACCTTAGTATTAATACTTGTTCTGGTTCCGGTATAAAGTTCTTTGATGACCCCTTGATACTTATAGTCTATGTTGTTTTTCTCAAGACTCCTAATCACGTCTCCCAGGCGTATTCTGTCAAATGCTTTGGTGAAGTTAACAAAACAGACAAACATGGGTTTATTGAATTCTATCGACTTTTCCACCAAATGACGATCTATGCATATTGCGTCCACTGTTGATCTATTAGACCTGAATCCTTGTTGTTGTTCGGAAGTTGGTACGTTATTCCTTGTTCTATTTGCCAATATCTTAGTAAATAGTTTAAGAACCGAACAGAGCAAAGTTATATTCCTAAAATTATTCGGACCTATTCTTTCTCCTTTTTTGTGTATTGGTAGGGATATAATGGATTTCCATTTATCTGGGATAGTACCAGAGGTTATAATCTTCTGGAATAGTCGCGTGAGTTCTTTTTGTAACTCTGTTCCTCCGTACTGGTTGTGGGTTTTCTGCACCATAATTTGGATAAATATTTTACCGCACCAGTTTCCTTAAACTTTTTACTAACTTACTGACACTAGACCTTGTTACGAGATTTTTATCAGCACATAAATTATTAAAGAATATCAAAATTAAAAAGTTTATTCAATCGTTGCCATGTAAATGTACAATATTTATTGTTAACTTTGGTGGAGATACTGTAAAGTTAGCTATAACTTCGAAATTTTGGCATTTAGGTATAGAAAATAATGAAAACATGAAAAATAATCAGTATTTTTTAAGGATTTCTGAAAATAGCAAAGTTAATTATTTTCCCGGAAAAAGGAAAGGTCTGTCAACAATGTAGATACCACTATAATATCGTATCAGAAGACCCTTGCGCACAAAAATTTATGAAAATCGTACAAGCCGTTTCCGAGATAATTGAGGCGTTCCATTCATAAAACTCACTCTGTATAATTAATAATCAAAATATTCTTTCGTTCATAATATAATGCATAGATTTGATATCGAATTTCATACTTTATCAAGTATAAATAAAACATTGTAGTCGGCACATCTTCCTCCACGCGGAATATATCTCCATATAATTTTTAACGGCACTTTGCAAGATGTCGCACTAGCAGAACAGTTTATTCGCGAAACAAAAGATGTTTCAAGAAAATCCATTTCCACCACTTACCACCTATCATGAATTATTCATATAGTAAGAATAGAAAATTTTGCTCATTTAAATCTCATGACTAAGGCTTTTTTAAAAAGTGATGGAGCTCCCACTTGAACTACAAAGCCTAGTGTACTTTATTGATTCATGTGGAAAACTGAAATAAATACAGCGAGAAGTAAGTTTATAGGTCATTTCACATTAAAATAAATATGATAGAATCACCGAACAATGTGTACTGAATCTATTATTTGCAATATTTTCATTTTGGCAATTATTTAATTCTTTTAATTATAGTAATAGCTAAATTATGCAATACAGTTCTGAAATTACGAAGAAGGAAGTAGTCGTAAATTTTTTAATAAAAAATGTCACTTCTAAAAACAGGAGTTCATATTAATCATTGTGCTGAATAATTGCTTGTTTAAAGAAAAGACCTTCTAATAGTGAATTATGGCTCAACTAAATGAAACACAACGCAAAAAAATTTAATCCTCAGTAACGAGTTTAAAACTAAAACACGGTAAGCGGTATGCAATTTGTTTGATGTAAAATATTTGAAAATGCGGATTACCCAATCAGCTGAGAGTGAAATAGAAAAAAAAAATGTAGAAAGTATGTTAAACTCAAGCATTTCCAACATTCTATCAATAGAATCTTCAGCCTAAATGGCGAAATGCAGAAATCTTAAAACAATATTACGTGAATGTAAGACGATAATTGGCTGAAAAATAATAATCTCATGCAAATCTAAAATCTATTTTGAAAAAAAATAGTAAAATAAACATATTCTCGCATATTTCACGTGATCATGGTTGGAAACCCCAAAGTCGAGCACGTAACAGGACCGCATTCCGCAATTAAGAAATAGTTTGCGGCTTCATACAGCAGATTAATGATATCAATAATTAATAATTATATACAATTATTATTACAAAAAATGTAATAATATAAAATTGTAAACGTGAAGTTTGGATTATATATATAAAGTGAATAGCCAAAATATGCAACACAATTTGGGGATTTATGATATTCGTATTGTTACTTTTTTCATATGATTATAAATATAGCATCTTATTGCTTACACCGAATTCAGAAAACGAAATTTAATATGTGTATTGCAACATCCTCATTTTCAATAACAATTTTTAGTTTCCTTTTTTAAATCAAATTTTCTCTATAAAACCAGATACGTATACAACCAAACACAAAAAGTGCTTTTAATTGAACTCTCTTGATTTGCAAGTCAAGCCATTAATAAATAATAGTAGAAAACATTTTCAGGTAATCAAGCTTTTATTTAAAAGAAATTTTAGAGGGCTCACAATCTGGCTTTAGAAATGGAAGAAACGCTAATAACTTGATATTTACATTAGACAATTAAATGAGAAATTAATAAATACAGGTAAGGAACTATGGAACTAAGGAATGTATATTTTGATGTTTGGAGATAGCCTTTGATCAAATGAGAAGATATAGTGCTATAAGTAGAGGACAATCAAAATTAACTTCTTAGATTTGATCACACACATACATTCACAGATATTTGACATTAAATGAAAGCTTGTATAATAGTTTTTTGAAACATTACCTACCTGATGGGCTTTGTAACTATGTGGAAAGGTCCATCCCAAATTACTTGCCTTGAGGATTGTGTGGAAAAACCCATCCAAACCTTATCCTTAGTATGTCCAGCGTTTACCCATATCCCATATACCAATAAAAATTACTTAATACGTTTATAGAAAATATAGTTTATCATTAAATCATCTAAGGAATTTACTGCTTCTCTCTTAATTTTCACCCATTCAAGTCTAAATTGATGGATTGATCAGAATGTGAAAGTGCTGATAAAATGGTGAAAATGGTTTTTAGCTAAGCCGTGATACTTAACATCCCCTATAAATGATACAGGCATGACTATAATCTACAATGGAAAAGTATCAACTATAAGCCCAATTAATGAATTTGATGATATTGAAATTAAAATTGGAAGAATTTCCATCCAGTTTTCACCTCCTGGGTGGTGAAAATATCAAAAATCCCGATACACATGTTAATTATTTTTCAATTTCTAGTCTAGAAAAAAAATTGGAAAATTCACTTCAAAATTTCATTTATAAAACTTTTATAAAAATTCCTTATTCCTTTTGAACCCTCTTAGTGCGAAAATTACAAAAATCCGCTCTCTTTAGAAGGTAACTATCCAAATTTCATGATGACTATATAAACTTGTTTTAGCTGTGTCTCAGTCAGTCACTAAAGACATATCCTCTTATAAATTCAGAACGTCTTCTTACCAAACAAGTCAACAACATTTATGAAAATTATCATGTAAATGAAACAATACAAATTTATTCAACAATTATCTTAAAACCGCGTCATAATTTACTCTACATAATTTCGCAGAGAGAATGACACATCCAACTGAAAATAAACAGCCTACACGATATAGAATGTTGAAGTAAAGTGCTTCATTTAAATAGATTTCAGTTCATAAGCGATATAATAACTACACTCACATAACCTCAAAACTTAGTACCAAACGGAATTTGGAAACTTAAAACTCTTAAAAGGCTTTCGAAAGTTTCTATTATTGTGTAAATCATTACTAAAATGGATGGTTAAATTGTACAGGCGGTATATAAATCAATATTTTACTGATGTCTAAATATACTAGAACATTTTCACTGTTTTAACCTTTTACATTGTTAATAAGAAATGTTTTCTTCTAGATAATTCCAAATTTTATAAGAAAACTAAATAATGACTTTCTTTTTATAAAAAATTTCCAGAGTATTTCAAAACAACGAAGATGTGAAGATGTCAATCTTGATTTTATTGTCCTACCTAGTATGAAATTTCGGATGGTGTTGTGGATTGAGGATTCACAAATAAAACTGTCTAAAAATTTTTCTGAAATGCCAATGTTTTTTATTTGAACTTTATCAATGTCTCGAGTTACCTTGGTGCTATATTTCTTGTCAATAGATTTGAAAGATCAAATAAAGAATCGAAAAATTGGCGTTTTAGAAAAACTCTTAAGACAGTTTTATTTTGGGCCCTCAACCCACAACCCCATTTGAAATTTCAGAACAACGTCTTTGAATTATGAAAGGATCAGTGGTGGAGTCCAAAGTGTATTTAACAGACTACGAAGAGTATATGAAATCATCAATTATTCATCAACCTGTAGAATATAATTACAGTAAAAAAATCATATATACATATATATATATATATATATATATATATATATATATATATATTGATTAAAAAAACTGGAAATAAGGATATATACCAGTCGCATGGAGGAGGATGAAACTGCAGACCAAGTTATTTGTGAGTGCCCTAGACTCATTCGAGCGTGTTTTAAACATCAAAGGGTTAAATCCAAAGCATCTGATTGGCTTTTCAAAGGACATCGGCTTTTGGTAATGTCAAGTGGGGCACGAAATGAAGACCATCTATCAATTTCATACAAATTGTAACAAGAATTTCTTCCATTTCATATATAAGGATATTTCTATATGAAAATAATACTTAATACTTTGCATGGACCCACACTAGATTATAAGCTATTGATTGGTGTCAATTAGTCAATTGCTTGTTTGAACGAGAATGTTTTTCATGTTCTGCAACTTTCACCTATTCCTGTGATTTAAGGATGGCCTGACATTCCCTTGTTATTAATAGACCCATTATCATCTTTGAATTTCTCATAACACTTGCAAACAATCTTACATATTGATACATCATTATCAAAGACATATTTCAATATTTCCTAGACTTCTTTGGTACTTTTCCAGCTGTTATCCAGTTTTTTATTGCTCACTCGTATTCAATGTTACTTTAGTATGACCGTAGAAATTCATTATATATTTTTTGAGTTTTATCAGTACTATTAACAAATTGTTGATGAGATTATCAAAATTCATAGTTCCCCACAGGAAATCCCATTATCCTTTTGATTATTGGCATAAACCTACTTGTCGAATAGTAATCAATCTAGGGGATTTTGAGATCTCATTGGCTATACCACGTCTCAAATATTCAACTTTGTGTCTAGGACTTTGCGCCATATCGGATCACATACAAAAAATATTGTAGAAAACTGACTTCCCACTAATATTTTTAGTCAATTAGTTACTTTTACCTTTTTCAAAAATTATAAAAAAAAACTCACTTTGAAACAGAAGAGACCTAAAATAAAGAAGATTTAGAAACATAAACATAACGAAACGTCTAAGAAATAAGAAACTAAAGAAATTTAGTTAGTTTTTCGATTGGTTGATCATTGATATGATATCGATTGTCTAGGCTCTTTGTTTTGCTCATTAATAACCATAAACTTGGTTATTTCATAATCAATACTCCCTACTTTGTACTGGCGCTAACAATATAATTTGAAATATTTCCAAGAAATTTGCGAGCACAACAGTATCGTTCGTGTAATGTATATTATTGAACCCCTCTTCGTTAACTCTGCTTTGACATTATTTTCAATGATAAATATGTACACTATGTATAGCGATAACTATTTCTTCATAGTAATAACGAACTGAACTACAATGGAAACCTTGATTCTACTCTTCTAGTAATATATATTCATTAAATTGACCCTCTGCAGAAGTGTACTGATGTAATAAACGAAAGGGTATGTGTAATATTGTTTAATATCCGCCTGGAGACCGAATGATCTATCTGGGTTTAGTTATGAAATTAAGACAACTGGATTTTCTATCCTTGACAGCTTCAGCTACTTAATAAATTGGTCACTTCACTTATTCCAGTAAATCAACCACAAAATGGAATATTTCGAGATTTCATTTCGACATCAATCAACACGTTTTCTATGCTAAAAATGCTCTAAAAATAATGCAATTTACAAATTTATGAGTAGTGTATTCATCAAAATTTCTCAACCCAATTCGATCATTATAACTTGTCGCCTCAAGTTCAGTTCAGTGTGTTTAATATCAGCATCAGTACTTTAGAGCGCGTATAATTGTAATTAGGGTTAAGAATTATAATTCACATTTTAACAATTTATATTAGTCTTGTTCCTCCAGAGTTAATCTTTTAGATCAACCAATTATCGATTTAGCTTCAAATAAGATTCAAATGGATTAATTCATTATTGAAATGATATAGAGAACACACAATTGAAAATTATAAAGCTGAGATCCAATATAAACCAATCGTAATCGATTGACGATAACCTTCACCAAGATGATTTTGTCAAAGCAATGGATATAGTATTTGTAAAAGAAATAGCTGCGAATGTACAAGGATGCTCCCAGAAGTACCTGACCTGATCTAGAGATGACGGCAGTTGCTTGAAAAATACCATTGCATTAGCTTTCACTCAATCTATACAGCATACGTTCAAGTTTGGAGACGCCACGTTGTTTAGTATTTGTTTGGCAGCCATCAATAGTGAACGTTCACAGTGAATTTGTAAATAAAAATGCCCAACCAATATAGAAGCTGAACTAGATTCTACTTTGGGTGGAACTGCTCCTTCGTTATCAACAGTAAAATATTATTTAGCAGAGTTTAAACGAGGCCGTACGATCTGCGAATATCAGCATCGCAGTGGTAGACCAAATGAGGTGACGACGACAAAAATGTTTGAAGAAAATACGCTTCAGATAATTTTCATTGACTGTCTTGAAAAACAAAAACTACGAACTTATTGCAGCGTTTTAGTGAAGATATCAAGCAAAAACGCAATTGGCTAAGAAGAAAATGTTGTTGACAATGCATCAGCTCACACATCCGTTATTGCAATGGCCAAAATTAATGAATTGTAGTTTGAATTGCTACCTCATGCACCCTATTCGCCAAATTTAGACCCCTCTGATTATTTTCTGTCCCCAGACATGAAAAAATGGCTCATGGTCAAATACTTTTCAGCAATTAAGAGGTGATGTCTGCAGTTAATGGCTATTTTGAGGAGCTTGCCGATTCTTATTATAATAGCGGTATCGAACTTATTGAACATCGCTGTGAAAAGTGAAGGGATCTAAAAGGAGATTACGTTGGAAAATAAATCTAAAAAATGTGTGTTTTTTTGTTGGACCAAGTACTTCTAAGACCATCCTCGTACTTACTGTCATTCCGACAATAATATCGTATCTCAATATTTCATTAATAATTATTCAACTTTAAATCAAATGATGAGTAATTGTTTGCTTTCAATTAATATTTCCATCATTTACTCCTAATATTTATCAAGAGTGACTTTATTTCCCATATCATTCTTTAAAGATATAATGGCAAATAGAATCTGGAGATGATCAAGGAAGCGTTTAATAATTCTCGAAATTTAAATTCGATGGCAAAGAGCAAGAGATTCACGCTTGTCTTTGCCTGTTACAATTTATTAAATTTGTCATAATGCAGGCCAAATAAATGAATTTTCAATCGCTTAAGGGAATCTAGAAAATTATTTGAGGGCAGTTTGATGGAATAAAGTCCAAAATATTCCAATAAGCAGCATAATCACTTTTTACACATTTAAATACAGTCTTTTATTTTAGTCGCAAACGAAGCATATTAGTAAATCAGCATAATAGTGATTTGATTGATTATACTTTGGAATCCAAAAACACCGTAGTCATGATCTCATTATCCTAAAAAATAGTTATTGCTTTCTTGGAAGTATGTTCAGTCTGTATTTATATTACTTGTATAATAATAGATAACTTTATATTTTCAATTTGAACCAGAAGTTTTTCATATATAATCTTTCATATAAAATATTTCATACCAGTTCATTGAAATACTTCAGTAACTATCTCACTTATTTTTATTAGATTAATTAGAGTTTTTCGAAATGTTAAGTGTACAAAATATACAGACAATAAAAAATGTTAGTATTTATATCAGTATCAATTTCTTCACTTTTGGTATCATTTTTTTTCTCTATACATTTTACTATATATATCTTAAGATACTTTTTTTCAATGCATTAGCCTCATGTAGTTACCAAATAATATTCTTTGTGTTGAGATTATCTTTGTTTTTCTTCTTAAAACGGTGAATTATAACACTGTACTTTCACTGAGTCACGGTCACGAAAGAATGGTTACGAAATTGCGGTTAATACAAACATATAATCATACAAATTCAAATTCTGTCAACACAAATAATTGAAAATAATTGTACCGACATAGCCTTGTATAATATGTGAAACTCTATTACGAAATAATGAAGAGAGAAGCAAAAGTTTCCCCTCACAGTGCCTCTTTGCCATTGTCTGTAGCATCAGCAAATTTAATCATCCCCGATTTTCCGAGAGCGCGTTATTTGATCTGTAATTAAGCAACTTAGATTCTAATGAGTATCTTCATCGATTTTAGAACGAAAATTTTGTATTTCTCTCGCAAGCTTAATTACGTTTATGAAGTTGTTTTCATTCAAAATAAGAAACTTAGCTGATATGCATCACCTGCATGTATTATAAGCATGAAGTAGATAATATTTAATAATAATTTCTGACAGTTTATCAATTTTTTTTATTTCGTCATTTATTTTTATTTAACTATAAACTACAAACAAATATCAAGCGATGCAACATTAAAGAGCAGATATAATATCAAAGGAATTAAGCTTTCATTTCAAGAGAAAACATTTTAAGAAGCCCTTAAGTTACAGAAAACAATGAATAGAGATGGATATCAAAGAGTTAACTCATGAAACCTTTTGGATATTGATACTGAAGTGCTTCACTGCCCCTTTTCTTTATTGATAATTTCCTGCTAAATGGTCCATTATATGGAATGAATATTTTGAATTTGGAAATGAAATTTGATCGAAATATCTCGTTTTTTTCCATTAATTGAATGTTTCTATCATCAAATGTCATACAGACTTTTGAGCACGGAATGCTCCATTTATTATTTCAATTATAATGTAAATTATGAGGTGTGATATATACAAATATATCTATAATCTTTAGTTTTCTGTTATCATAAGAATTTAAAATATAGTAGCTCTTATAGTCAATATACTTAACAGCAAAACAAAGACATCTAGATTGTTCATCTTTTAAAGTGAAGTTTCTAAATATCTTTCACTGCGATCATCTTATGCCCCATAAAACTTTTCATGCCAGAACGGTGATTGCACCATACGAAAGTAAAGCATAAATAAGTTGGCTGCTATGAGTGAACAAATTGGTATGTTTCCAAAACTCGAAGATCCTAAGCTTTTACACGTTCCCTCGATCATCAGCAATAATTTGTATAATCGAGGGTTGTTGAAAGCTTGCAGGGTCGTAGTTGTCGGACGCTACATAGGATGAATCAGCCTCATTAGTAATAGCCAATCGCTCATTGAATAATATACTGTGAATAATCAAGATCGCCCAAATAATTAATTAGAATTGATTCTTCATATACACAGAATCAAACCTTAATTCAAATTTTTCACCGTCAGATGGAAAGTTATAGAACACAATTATACGTTCTGTCTCTCATATCATCGATGAATTTGTCGTTACTTTATACGTGATTCATTAAATAAAAGTTTTTTGATGCGGTTTCATGTTTTTATCGTATTGACGATTAAATCTATTTTCTAAATATTAAGATGTCTTTCCTATGTAAACAGTGTCGCAGCTTCTGTTGTAATGTTGATTGAATGTTGTCACTCGCTTAAATATCTACTATTTTTACGAAATTTAAGCCCATATGATTCTAAGTATCAACTTGAATTCTACGATATGTTTAGAGTGTTGATAAAGATAATGCAAAACTACTATTCTTGTTTTTCAGATCAATGTATCTTGCATTTAAATAGTAAATAACATCAATTAATAAGTCGTGTGATTAAATAAGAAAATCACAATTTGTTTGCCAAAAATCGATTTTATTCATCAATGTAATCTCCTTCAAGAGAAATATAATCATTCCAGCGCTTCTCTAACTTCTCGATGCCGTGCTTGCAGAAGGATTCGTCTTTTGCCTCAAAATAGGGTTCAGTTTTAGCAATTGCTTCTTCATTTGAGCTGAATTTCTTACCGAAAAGCATTTATTTGAGATCAGCGCATCCATTGGTCACTAGGGGCCATATCTGGACTGTACAGTGGATTAGAAAGCAATTCGAAGTGAGATTCGTTCAATTTAACCACCGTTATCATCGACTTGTGATTCGGTGGATTGTTTTGGTGAAACAGCGGTCCATAACTTTCCCAGATAACTGTTGTGCCTCTGGACGCTTCGGACGTGGTTTGCTGGCTGCAGTCCACTGAAATGATTATTGGTTTGATTCTGGAGTGGAGGGAAGGATACATGTTTCATCCATTGTCACATATCACGTGTAAACTTGGCCTGACCATCAACTCGTAGTTGCTTTTGAGTAAACGTGGTACCTACTTCGAGAAAAGCTTTCTCATGGTCAAGTATTTATGCATAATTGTAAACCATTGCCTTCTGATATCTTTAGCCTCAGTTATTTCACGCAATTCGAATTTACGAATAAATATAACCAATTTCTTGGATTTTTTTTATGTTTTCTGGAGTAACCACAATTAGACCACCAGAACGTTCACCATTATCGGTATCTGTACAACCACGTTTAAATTTAGCAAACCAATAACTGGTTCTTTTTGATGGAGCAGACTCCAGATAAACTTTTGAAGTCATCACTGAGCTTGTACAGTATTTTTTTGCATGAAGAAGCAATGATTAATCAATTAATCAATCACGAGATTATTTTGAATCCATTATCTTGTAAATAACAAACGTAGTTTCATCTAAATAGCCATCACATTTTCTTGAAATGTCATGAAATTTTACACATGGTCTTTTGAAAGCTGGTACTCCATACGCGTCATGTAGATTTATAATGGCAGCGCCATTTGTGTGTCAGTCACACGACTTATTGAGTGATGTTATAGACATGATTGCAGGAATGGGAAGGAAACGAAACTACATTTACTTGTTGAAAGTCTTGAGCAAGTCAAAATTCTTGAAGACCTTCATATTCACAACACTAACATCTTGGTAACGGTAACCGACATTTGGGGATCAACTTGGTCATACGAAAACGACTTTTAAATGTACAAACTGTTTTTTCAAGTAAATGGTGTACTATCACATTTTATTGCACACGTGGTAATTTAAATTCTATTCTTCGTTTATTTTTGCTACGAAATTATTAAAACAGTTATTTTCACCCATTGTTCAATTTCTATTGTTTGTTGTTTTAACTTTCTTGCATTTTTCTATCAATATTCATGAGAAAGGAAAACGGAATAGTATATTACATAAAATGCAAACTGATACCAATCTTTTTTATTTGTCGTATATTAAATTAAAGCCTTATATTTTTCTATTGAAGTAACAAACTCACTTATAGCAGAGAAGTCAATAACTTGAATGAAATAATATTTTTCTGCAAATCCTGAAAATATAAATCATTCATTATTTCTCCCCTTTCGTTATCTTTATATTGGCAGTGTTGAATTTTGTTAGTACGAATATAAAGGTCGAATTATATCCGGGATATTTTCTTCACCCAAGGGATGATTTTTAATGATTTCTGATAAAGAGTTTTGCTAATATAAAGTTCAATTTTCTATGAAGAATATTTTCTCAATACTAAGGTTATTTAAAATTATCCCACATCAAGTTGTCAGTATTTCAGACAGAAACTGGATAATTTTATTTCAAAAATTACATATTTTGGTGTATTCTAGAGAATATACTTTGAGTAGTATACCTTAGCCCTCGAAACCTTCAGTGAAGACCGATGTACAATTACTACAACTCTAAGAAACTCCTCCATTTTTCAGTGTTCATACATAAGGACTATCTTAAATTTTGTATGTCTCACAACTCATGATAATCAGAATGTTTCTTGTATGGACTTTCGTAGAACATAAGTCACAGTAACATAATCTAAATTGCTCAGCTCAGGGATTCTCTGTTTTGTATTTTCTACTTGAACTTTAAGGTTACAATAAACTTATATTTTCAAAACAAACATCATTCATTGAACAACGTGCATATTTGATCTTATATTATATTCAAAAACAATTACGTTCGTAAAATACATTGAGTAGGCTTCAAAGATATTAATGAAATCAACAAAGTACTAATAGAAAACCAATTTAATAGCAATATTGATTATGTTTTGCACATTTTAATTGGCTTAAACTGATTTTATTGCAATCATATAAATCAAAGCAACAAAATGGTTTTATATACTTTTTGATTGTTTGGTTCATTAATTTCATCTAAACAATAAATAAAATGTATGCCAGTAATAATCCGGCGTATGAATATAATTCAAGTTCCCTCTGACAACAACACCAAAACGGAAAAACAAGAACTAGAGACATATATATATGGCAATATTTCCGAGGAAAATCCTCACACATAAATCGTACTTCCTGTATGATCTATGACACTCTTAAATGCCGTATGAGCATTTTCCTCTTTTAATGGAAGGTTGCGCAACATTAAATCCTGCCACTTTTTCAGATACATAAATATAAAAATTGTGAAAAAGCCGATATTAATAAGAAAAATATTTTCACAGTATGTCTCATATTTTGGTTATTTGAAGTAATTCGATTGCAATTTTCACGTATTTCTAAGGGTTGATAGGCGTCGTAATCAACTAAAATTTGAAATTTATTCGCCACATACTATGGAGCTTATGTTGTAAATTTTTGAAAACGAAAAAACTGCTTCCTATACTTATAAGTAGAGTGCTCCAAGATAATATATTGACCATTGCGGAATGAGAACTCAATCTGCGAGAAATTCATGATTTTAATAGAGAACTGAAAAATGCAAACCCAAACAAAAATTGGGAAATAATTTTCCTATCACTACATATAATGATAGAGATCATTTCAATGTAAAAAATCGTGAACGTGATGTCATTTGACTTAAATATCTTATATTGATAGATACTGAAAATGACATCAAAAATGGGAAATATAGAAATCGCCACCCCTAATGACCTGATCAGGTTCATAGCAAACATTCATGAAATTATTGTATTATATATTAATAGATGTGAGAAAAATAATCAACAAATATTCCTGTACCTACATACATACCCATTACGCCAAGTTAATATACGCGTGATAAATATGTCATTGTCGATGAAATGTTTTGGCCAGTCTTCTTCTTCGCGAGCAATATCATTCAATAGGTATACAGAATTTGAAAGGATGAAATATTTGAGCACGAATCTCATCCTAGTCAACACACTCCGGAAAATATTCCGGCTGGGTCGACTCTCGCACAGATAATTATTGAAGAGTAAAAACGTTTCCCACCAACCAGTCCTTATATGAGGTCATAAATCATGGGTCTCATGTTGTGAAAATCATTTATTATAAAAATGGAAGAAACCTCATCTTCAACCAATACATCACTATAGAAAGGGTACATACAGTCGTAAGAAAAATAAAGTGTGGTCTGGAACTCAAAAGGTATTGCTTTACATCTTCCGTTAATCTTTTCCAAGCGCTTAACAAGTTTTAGTAGAAAAGACCACTGTATACAATAAAGATGAACCATAGATACACCTTCTTTGAGGTACTGAAATTTTATCTGTGAGAAAGACAATTTCAAATGAAATAGCACACATACATTTGGTACTGATAAAACTTACCTCCAAATATGTTCATGTTATTTTCCCCATTGAGAGAGATACTTATTTCCTTTCCTTACAAATTTACTGATTCCAGTGATTTTTCCAGGTGTTATAGCAATTCTGGAAGCTTCCGACGACATCCTCGTGATAGTTGTTTGCTATCTTTCACGACCTTTTTTATTTGGAGATACGAGAAGGAGTAGGCTGTAGGCTGTAGTAATATTGAAATATTTCTAGAAGCTGAAAACTGCGTCACAGTTACCTCTCAGTAGCAGAATGCTTTGTTATGAATCAGGTCCAAGTTGTTCACGACATTTGGGTTCACCCTATCAACATTTTTCTGAAGTCTGTAAGTATTTCCTGATAGAATATCAAATTTACGGTGTGTTCAGTTGAAACAAACTTTTTAAGGACCATCGCGCGGCATTCAAAAAGTCGATAAGCATCGTTCTCACGTTTGATTAGCTCATGCCAGTTTGTTTAGTCTTGGGTATTTGTTACTCTTGCATTTGATATTTTACTGGAAAAACCATTTTTCATCACCCATAATAATCATGCTGCGTGGAAACACTTTTTGTCTGTTCCAAACAGTCTATTGCGATTGATATTTGATGTTGTTTTTGCTGTTCTGAAAAGTTTTTGTGAATCATTTGTGCATCATTTCCTCATCGGGAAATATCGAGTTGACATATGCGTGACAGTTTCTCGATTGATATTTAGTTCCACTGCTATCATTTAAACTGTTAACCGATGAACTTACCGCGTATATAATGAAGTTCTTGTCAGTGTGCATCTTGACCAGTCTAATTTTTCACATTCAAATTCCAAGCAATTACTGCTCCTTTTTAACTTCTAATACCGACGAAACCCTTTGCACAACTTATAACAAAATACTTTTATTAGTTTACCGTATGTCTTATTCGTCTAATCGCCCAATTAAGTAAAAAATTTAATCGCCACACGGTGCTCGAATTTTCTCTGCTTTATTTATACAACTAGCATCACTAACAAACAGCAAAGAGAGAATTGATGATGATGAAATAGAACATGATTACCGCATTGGCAAGTAGAAGTTTCATCATTCAAGGGTTACCACAAGCGCAGTAAAAAAATAATTGCCATACCGGTAAGTTTTTAAGCAAATATATACCATTCACAGCAAACACCGTATATATAAGAATGTTAGTCGATTTGTAAATGATCAAATTTATGTTAATACGTGATAAACACCAAAAAAGGCAGGCAGTATGATAGAGCTATATTATATTTTAAGAGTAGAAATACATAGATAAAACGATGGAATAAAACAAGGTTGATTGGGGCAGTTGAAATCATTCTAGACTCATACAGAGAAAATGTAGTGGCTAACGTCGACACTAGAATGGGAAATAATAATTCTACGGTCAAATATTGATTAGTGTCCTCTATATGTTTCTCACAATTTTCTTAAAATGATCGAATATACCTCTCGAAGCTCGCAATATTGTACTATTATTTTGCATTTCGTATGATATCCCCATACACGAATATTCCTCAATGAAGGAAGCTGTCTTTCAATTACTTCGAGTTTGCCCATTATAATAAATGGTCTTTCTGAAAGTATATCCAAATTATGACAATTCTCTGTCCTTCCATGGTGAATACATAGAGGGAACCTATTTAGAACAAAACCTTTTTTTGGCCTCTTGAAGCGGGTTCAGTATACGTTATCGCAGCTTTCAGATCAATTGTGATATCTCTACTAGTCTTAGTCTCCTTTATATGATGCAACACTGATTATATAAGACCTTAATCTCTTTGAAGTGTTTCTTTTTTTGCTTCCTTTTTGTCTTGAGGTATAAAGATGAAGTTTTCGATTGAGCACCATGAATTTTGTCTTATTGATGTTTGAAATGACTTCACATTATGATTATCATTTGTGAAATAGTACAAGGAAGTTGATATACATCATCCGTTATAACTTTTCCAAACCATATTTTCAATTTAACCAATTAATTATAAACTAATTTGGAACTTTATAGTATACGGTTATTACTTTTATCAATGTTACTATTTGATAAACTTAATTAAACTATAACTTGGTGAAATAATGGTGTTTAACGTACTTCAAAACCTCATCTTTTGTTAGAATGTTCTTGCATATTAGAAATTTCAAGACAGCGATCCTTTCCCCCAAAATTGAAATTTGGGATTATTTTTCTTTAAGGATCCTAGAGAACTTTGTCTTATACCAAGTAGATAATCTTAACTGCAAATCCCTTATAGGGATTTGCTTGCTTTGAATGTTCGTAGGTAAGTTAATCTCTAAAATATGGACCAACTTAGGGGCAAATTTTGAAAATAAAGGCTTTAATACCTATTACAGCTCAGAATTAACTTGCAAATTCACGCTAAAATCTCGTAATTGGTCGTTGGGTATTCCGTTAAATTATCTCGACAAAGAATATGCGGTTCGTAGAAGGTGAAAGAAATATTTCACGTGGCATAAATGAATAATAATAGTAGCAGAAACGGAGAAGTTATTTTAGCTGGTGTCGAGAGAGAATAATAAAATTTGTGCCTAACTCGATATTTTTTTAAAAAAATATCACGGAGTTGTAACATAACACATTTTTGAGGAATATTAAAAAAATTGCTGTGTGTATGTGCATGAAATTAATTCGTTAACTCCAGATAAATACGATCCTTGAAATATTATTATAAACAAATTGAATTTTTTTCCTAGCTGGGTCAAAATTTAACAAAAATAGTTTTTTTGCTACTCACAATACTTGATTACATATTTGAATTTAGAAACATCAACATCAACAGGTTTCCACGTCGTAAGACCTTGACTCCAAAACCGTTAAGATACACGCTTTAACACGTTGAGCCCCAACCAAAATTGATATACTTTTCCCTGGGGCCAAATTTTTTTTTGTATTTTTACACTTTAAAATTTATTTGAAATGAAAAGTGTGAAAAAATTTTTTTTATGTTCGGTTCATAGGACCGTTCTGGGCTAGAAGTAAATTTCACCGCCCAGAGCGTGAGGCGTTGATGCTTTTTACTAAGCATGCTTATGAGACAATAAGCATTGACAGACGATTAGTAGTGGTTGTACAGCCTCGAACCGTGGTCGACTATAACAAAGACAAATCTTCTATATATCTATCTGACCAAATGGCAAGTTACAATTCTTTTGAGGACGTTGATGTGGTATAGCAAAATTGCTACTGAGCTGTTATTTATGACAGCATTGATTAATGCTCATATCCTTCAACTTAGAATAACAAAAAAGAAAATCTAGCAATTACTAATTTTTTAAGTGTAGCAAAGAAGTTACTATGGATGTTGGTGATCAAGAGACGCCAAAACCAAAAAACCCATTGCCTAGTGAAGAAAAAAGGTCTAAGTCATAAGGTGAGAAGAGAGGTGTAGAATATGGTGAAAAAAATTATTCTGAAATATAATATGGTGAAAAAAGTGATTACCTATTGCAGTGTTAGTTTTGGAAAACCACATTATTGTAATCAGTGTTTTGTAAAAAACGTATTTATATTTATATTGTAATATGTTCTTCGTCATGTTTTTTATACCCTTAAAACAAAATTAAAAAAACTAGTACAGGTAATGTAAAGGTAACACAAGTTAAAAGATTTAGTCAAATATTATTTGAATTATGTTGAAGAAAACAAAAAAATGGGAGAACTTTTCTAGGTTGTAGAACTCTACGAAGACATTAGAAAACAATAGCAGAAATTCTTTCCTATAGCATTAATAAAAAAAAAACATCACAATAATAGGTACTAAACAATAATTGAATTGTCATTATCATTACAGTGCAAAGGTATTGCACACTTGCATATCAATCTGTACGCAGTTTTGAGCAGCAGATGCGTGGCAAAAAAACGGAAAAAACGGATTAGATAGCATCAAATATGTACCGCTTAAATTTTAAATTATGAATAAGAATATATAGGTGTGAAAAATAAAATATTCTTAATCATATAAATAAAAATATTTGGCATGTAAATATCACGGATAATTTTAAGCAAAAAGTTTTCCAGCCTAAAAAACTTTTACTATTATCTATCGATAGTTAAGTTGTAAACAAATCTTTCACATGTACTTTATCAAATTTGTTTTCAAAATTACAAAGGTTTTTACCTTAACTTTTAATTCCATCAGTTAATGGTTTTTGAACCTGCTAATATTCTGCTACTCTTTCTTAACCTCTAAACGGAAAGAAGTATTTCATATATACATTTTCGATTTTTCAGTCTGCTAATTTTCTACCATTACTCTTAATTAAGGTCTAAGCAATGCTCGACAAATGTTTCACGTATGTAACTAGTCAGTTTTTCAGATAGGTTTTGCGGACATGGAAAACTGGCCACCATTTACAAATCCGGTTTATGCAAAGTGGTAAAATAACCATAGTAATGTGACGAGTACTATGTTTGCAACATATGAACACAAATATCGTGTAGCTTATCAATTCTGTTTTAAGTATCTTCCTCAATTATAAATCCAGGAATGAAAAAATACAAAATAATCACTGGAGAGTGACCATTAAGAATAATTAGTGTAATTTATCATCTACAAAATAGGTAAGGAATAATCCTCCCAGAGAAATAATAAAAAACTAGATACTAGATAAAACTAAAAAAATGCTCTGGAAAATAGACACTTTAGTCTTTTTGGACCCTGCAAAAAATATCTGTACATCAAATCGCAATCTTCTCTGTAGATTATAATTTGGAGTTTTCCGATTTGGGACAGTTTTATTATCCAACTAATGATAAAGTTCGCCAGAGATAGAATCCGAATCGAACGAACTGAATTAGGAAACTTCGAAAGCGTCCATCAACATTTTTATATTAGATCTCAGAAATAAGCAAACCACATTTCCAAAAGTTTTCGAACTAAGCCATAGAACCCGTCATTATCGTGACTTCTACCCTAGCAATGCCGAATTTATCATTTGATGAGATGAATGCATTCAATTGCAAGTTATTCTTCTATGGTTATAAATTGTAATGATTTAGTTGAGAATAAAAAAACTCATTATTTTTTAGATCACATTTAAATCAATTATAGTCAGGTGAATAAAGATTCCACAAAAGATGCACAGTGACTTCATAACTGTGTATATTTCATAAAAAAACCTAAAAGTTTTTTTGTAATATTAGGATAAAACGACAGGAATAGGGTTTACTAATTGAATCTATGAAAAACTTATTTATCATTAAACGGAAATGAATTCCCATCTCTTTCCTCTTTCACAAATACATCTTAAAGAAAATTATGACAGTATCAAATTCTTCCTTGAATCTGTAAAGGAATACAAGCCTAACTGGCAGCTGATTTGTGATTTTAAAATTGTGACATTTTTAATGAGAGCAAATATAGAAAGAATATCTGATATAAGTACTTCAGAAACTTTTGGATACTTGGAAAAGTTTTTCAACGTTTCTGAATTACTCAAAATGCGAGCTGGAACAGCAGTAGATTTTGAATTTTCAGGAAAAACTAATGTGAATTCTATGATGATATACAGAATGTTATTTAAAATGTATATGCTGCATTTTCATTTAGATTAATTCATAATCAATATGAGAGCATAATGAAAAGAGCAATGAGAACGTTTACAGCAGGATCCTATGAGCTTCAAACAAAATTTTCAAGGTCAATACAATAAAAACATGCTAGGAGACTAAATTTGAGATTTATTAAGATCAACTTATGAACATAAAAGAAAAAGTAGAAGCGTGCAATTATAAACCATTTTTCACTTTTTTGTCAGTTTCGTTTAATTTTTTCATCTAATTACGACCTAAAATATCAAAATGTCATGGTTAAGTCAAAAATTTTATTGACCACTGTAATATTTATCTATTAATTTCACTAGCAAACGGAAATAAATATCTTTATACAATGCAATTTCAATACGAAAACCTTAAGGTTTCAAGTATTTGAAAATCCATACAGTGATATACAGGGTGTTTCTAAATTCATGCGACAAAATTCAGGAGGTGATTGCTCGTACGAGATTACGATAGGTCATTTCTATAACAAAATTTCTTCACCTCGTATTGAGTTCTTATTTTTTTTTTTTCTATAATTCCAGTAAAGCTAGAAACTTTCTGAGTTTGCATATCTTTACATTCTCTCTACGCATCGTGCAGATATCTTCTTCATGTTTAGTTCAGCAGTAACTATATAATATGTCCATAGTTTGCGAGATCAAATTTTCAATTATTCGTCTGATAGTCGGATATCGATCCTCAGAAACAGATCTGGGTATTCCGCAGATTCTCCCAATGTATCTACCGAACTCGATGAATTCATTTAAACGTAAGTATTTCATCACAACGCGTTACTTGACTCAATCCATTTTGATAATAAGGTATGACTCGATTTCAAACTTCTACTTCAAGATCGCTTCAAGCGGTTCACTCTATAGCGTGAGTCTATAAATAATATTTTACAATGTGACTTGATGTTGAAGAATTGTTTTGATTCATAAACAGATCAGGAGCAGAGTATATTAAGTAAAGATTTTAATACCAAACTTGTGCATAACGATGAGCTAAGAGGAACAATAGGTCATTAGAAATAATCAAAACGAATTTCCGTCGCATATAAGACATAGAATCAACAGCATTTGCTTGATTAATATAATTAAATCCATTTATTTGATCATGGTTGTAGAGAATTTTGGTCTTTGTCTAAGCAAAAGCATGAGTATTTAAAATATTGAATTCAATTCATGTTACAGACTCTCTGTTTACCATATGATTACAACCAATCCAAACCTGGACATTGGAAACAGATATTTATTTAAAAAAGAGTGGATAAAACAGAGAATCCAGCTTAAAGACGGTTTCCACATAATTTGAGTAGAAATTAGAATAACAAATGGCAAGAAGAAGAATATGGACTAACGCAAAGGTACTCATGGAATGTGAAGAGACGCCAACAACAACAACTGGCCATTTTATGAGCTAATTTATTATACAAAGAGCACCACAAAGTTATGTTACTTTTTTCAAATTAAATCGAGACTTATACATTTTTATTTTTAATCAATAATATAATCAGCTTTATAATTTTTATTGTAGGCAAGAGCAGCGGGTAGGGCATTAACTGCCACCCATAATCATTAATTTTTCGTTTGTCTTGCAGAATAACGCCTTTTCTGTTGACATTCGTTGGACTGAACTTTAATTCTGTCAATCCAATTATTTGTAATCAAGCTTTGGAGTAAATGAAAATGAGACTTTTGGATATGCTGGAAATCAAATGTTTTTGGATGGTCTACCAAAATTTGTTGAGGGTGTTTAAAAGCTTCTCAACCGTCTGACATTTTTACCCTCAGCATGTCGTTGTCTAATATTATTGTCATTTTTCATCTATAGGAGTAAGGGAGATCGAAATTACCGGATATGAACTCAGAGAATGGTCTTTGGCACAAACGTCTAATATATTTGGATAATCGTCGCAAATTTTTTTGGTCACAACTGTTGCGAATCTCACTCAGAAAGCATACAATATCGGATGAAATACTCTTGTGCTATTTAACTGGACATTCCACCTTAAATACTGAAAAAAGTGTTAATATCTAGATATTTAGATGGAAACATGTCATAACAACCTTGAAATGGCTTAACGCTCAAATATGAGCATGCACAAAAACGATATTACTTTCCGGTCCCCCAATATTGTACAAATTTAGTTGCATTTCAATTATTTTAGACATATTATGTGTGATTTAAGTTTCTTAATATCTACAAAAGTCAATTCGTAGCTATGTTAATAATGAACATCAATTGAAATACGAATTCAAAACATTTCCTGTCAAATATCACAATTAACCTCAAAATTATATAAATACTGTGAAATATTTAATGATTAGTATACCATGTTTTAATAGAATGTATGATGAGTATCCAGATTACAGAAAATAAAGCTGAAACAGCTAAACATTTATAAAGTGCTAAAAGAGTTCCCTTTCAAATGTTTTTTGATGAAATGTCCTTTGCGTTTATTACGAGCATTATTATTCTTATATCATGATAATTTGGTTAGATTTTTATGTATAAATATGAAATCACAAACGTTTATATTCGAATTTCGAACTTATTATTCAAAGCTTAGAAAAAACAGATCAAAGCATGAGCAAAAATCCCGTAAATCCTTTCACGTTTTTTTTTCCATGATAAATGGAGTAGAAAAAATAACTACAATTCCGTTTAAGGGTAACAAAAAATATGGATATTGAAACTCATCTGGTTATAATACGAACCATGTTTATTATACAGAGGCTAGCCATTGTATGGAAACGACAAGGAGATATATCTTTGCAAACTTCTAGATTATGAGTTAGCTATTATAGTACATTACTTGACCTTTCGGTTATAGTGTAGGATCATAGAGCTAGACATCAGTTAAGACAATTAAAATTACATACATAATTACATACATTACATTACATTACATTACATACATTAAAAATACATAATATCTGCTACCAAAATAAGAAAATATGGTTAAGTGTCAACAAGACATAAAAGTTTGAACACCTTTGTTCATTTATCAAGACCTTCTCATATAGCTGAGAAAAGTTTATTCAACTGAAAACCACTGGCAACTTCCATTGAAGATTTGAGGATATAGGAAAAATATGTGAACGCCATTTGTTAACGGAAGGACAAATGTCCATAATAAAGAACTATCTGGACAGTCTACTCAAAAAGTTTAGTAGAAACTTCGCATACAGTCCTGGATCAGCCTCATTTGTGTACTAAACGTTACGAATTTCCCAAAGGAAAGAAATGGTGAATTTAAAAAATTATGATAACGGATTTAATGATGACACGGTTAAGTTCTTCGATGGTGGTATTCAGAAGTAGATACCATGATAAAGGGTTGAACCCTATTGGTTGGAAAGGGGAAACATGTTGATCATAAAACTGTTCCTACTCAATCCAAATCTGTGTCAAGTTCAACTTGGCATGGATATATCGCAAACTGGAGAACATCAACTTATCCGATAGCTAGGCCACCATCAGAGTTCTGGACTCCAAAACCATAATATCTAAGCTGGTATGAAATTGCCTCGGCAAGTTAAACGAGCTAGATAATGGAACTGATAGACTTACATCAAATGTTTCGAGTCTGTCCGATTGTACATTAAATCACCTTACCACTTTAATTAACGTTTTGTTTAAAAATGGTACTTTTGGCAATTGCCTTAAAACGGCAATAATTATACCCATAAAAGAAGAGATAGAAATCAAGCATGGAATTATCGCCCAATTGCACTCCCTCCCACGTTATCTAAGATCATAGAAAGATTGGTCAAAAAAGGGCTTGTATCATTTGTGTTTAAATATAAAATACTTACTTACTTACATCCTTAATAATGTGTACTCTAGCCTAAACATTCCCTGCAACAACTTTTTGTGATTTTTCTTAGACTTCTGATTGTGTTAATCATAAAATTTTAATCAACAAATTGCAGTAATACAGTTTCAGGGAACACCTTTGGCATGGTTTAAGTCATACCTTACCAACAGAAGGCAGCTTGTAAGGGTTGATACAATGATATCATCTTACAAGCCAATAAAATGTGAAGTGCCCCAAGGCTCTGTACAGGACCCTATTTTGTTTTTTATGTTTATAAACGACATCGCCTATCTAGACATCAGTGGTAAAATATGTTGCAGACGACACTAGTATCTCTTGGAGCAACCCTGATCTCATGGCACCTCATAGGACCATATCTAGTGACCTAATCAACCTTAAATCATGGTACCATTCTAGTCTTCTCTGTCTCAACGTTACTAAAACCAAAGTTTTATCATATAAAAATAGATTACAGTATTTTTTATTGAATAAAATTGAATTTGTAAAATTTTTAGTGCTTTTTGTGGACAATTCCTTGAAATATTATCTTATGTAAAAAATTAAGTTCCTCCTGCTTTGCGCTGAAAGAACTTATCCACCTTCTTAACAGTCTATTATAGCCTTATTGAGTCGCATCTTCGAAATGCTCCTCTCTTCTGGGGTACGTGTATTGCGACTCAATTTGAGCGATTCATCAAACTACAAAAGAGAGTTGTTAAATATTTACTCGGACTAAACAGCAGGATTCACTGCAGGGACTTTTTTAGAAGATTAAAAATTCTGACTTCTCTTTCTTTATTCATCTTTGAATCCGTTTGCCTAATTCGGAAGCAGGCTTCTCCAATTTCAGACTGGACGTTGCATGGCTATTCCCTTAGGAAAGCAGAGCACGACCTTTACCTACTTATTGCAGGTTCAAAATTAGTCAAAATGCTAAAAAAATGCACAATCACTTGCCAATTCCAATCAAATCATCTTTTCCCGCATTCCGCAATAATTTGAGGGCATATTCAATGGAAAGTGCGTTCTACTCTGTAAACGACCTCTATTCTAATAATAATATTTAATTCCGGACATGCTGCATACTGGCTTAATTTTTGCTATGGGCTTATATACGACTTATATACTAATTATTATCTATTACTATTACCTATAATTTTGTTACTCATTGTGGTTTTATTCTGTAGAATGAAATTTTATTTTATTTTATTCATCTTTATTTGGTTATTTTTATGTTTGTTTTTTAGTTTCTACAAGCCTTTGTCTACAAATTGTAACAATTTTTTGACAATAAAGCATTGCTCGCTGTCTCTCTCTCGCTCTCTCTCTCTCTCTCTCTCTCTCTCTCTCTCTCTCTCTCTCTCTCTAGATAGAACATGTAGATACCCGTCAATAGGTTCAGTAAAACATTCATAGGGCCTGATGCCTTTTATAGAATCGACTACAGAGAAAACAATAGAGACAGCACTGAAAAAGAGGATAGATAAGGAAAAAACAGTTACTGAAGCAATCAGGCGACAGGCGAGGATAGTTCTGGGGAACTAATATATATTTAAACAGTTTTTAATCAGAAAACGGTGGGTTTATTTTACACATAAACGTTTCTTACATAACACACCAACTATTCACTAACACTTATCGTCTAATCTATTTAAATGTTCCGTTTTGTTTTCTTTTCACTATCCCAATGGAACCACTATGATATTAAATTGCTTACTAACTCCCCTGCTTTTGGAGTCTCGTCATATATACACTATCATCACATTCTAGAATCTTAGAAATTGTCAAAATAGGCCATAAATAAATAAACCTGGGAGCGTATGAAATACAAGATGAAGAACTTTGGAAGTTAGAGATCTTACATATCTTAAACTTTGTAATAGAAGTGAGATGAATAGGTCAACTGTAAATATTAACTAACCCACAATAGCTCCTTTGGGTGGCTGTGAGCAAAACACCAAAAATCCCAACATACATACACGTTGTAAAACTTGCAAATGTTCAATACAAAACGATTGTGACTATTTTATCATTGTTTTTACTCAAAATATGTCATCTTACTCCAAATTTATACGCCATCGATTAATAATACCTACAGCTTTTTCATCTCTAGTACTAGTTCGCTCTACATTTGTAAAGTGAATTGCTGATAAATATCTAAAAATAAATACCGTTAATAATTGATGTTTTTTTTTCTTAAGTTTACCACAGCAAATATTTTGATTCAATTATCAATCGCAATAAGATTCTAACGATAATTAAATCTTCTCAATGTTTTGAGAGAGAATAAAGAGTAATTGAGACATACAAAGTAAATAATAATTGAATTAAACAATACACCAATTCAAAGTATGTCATATTTATAGAAAATATATCACCTTTATTTAATGGGACAATTGGTATAAAAATTGTCAATAATTTGATATAATTGAATTTGATGACCACAAAAAATCAGGAATGTAAAAAATTAATCGGTTTATTGGAGAAAAGCCATACCTACTTTCAGTTATTAAAAGAAGAAATAGAGAATTTCCATGCCTATTTTGGCAAAAAGCTCGTAGAAGATGCACTTTCTGAAAGCTTTTCCGTCGAGGCAAAGCTATATTATTTAATGCTGAGATCATTTTTCATTATTATTTGTGTTCTTCCGCTTTAATTTCAACACTGTGAATTTTTGTCTTGTGCTTTTAAAAGTTTTTCATTTCTCAATATCTGAGGTTGATATCTCTCACGCTTTACCTCGACAACTTTTAATGCACTTAATTGTATGGAGAAATTTTATGAAAGCTGGAATTTCATCGTTTTAGGGCCAATTTTACGACCTGAAACTGGAGATTTTAACTATGATTTTAACTCTAGTTTAAACCTAGAATAAACAAAAGAGCTCTGTTCTACAGAAATTTTTCTACCAGTTGTGACTAGCGCGGAAAAATTTTTTGATATTAATTTTAAAGTTGAATTATTTTAAAAAGTTGTATAAACAAAAATGAACAATTTGCAACAACAATTTATTTGACAATAAAATACTACTTTTGATTAACCTTGTGAAAAATACAAGGAAATTTTTTCGAAAGAGCAAAACAATTTTAAAAAATATGTGCGACAATTTAAAAAAATTGCTCTACAACGAATAACTTTTTGTTTATCGACGTATTGATAATTTCTTCATCATCATCGTCGAGTTTATCGTCGGTTTGTCGGTAAACACAATCTATAAAACGGGAAACTCCAGTTTAAACTGACGTTTGACTTCAAACTTCACTTTGGGCCTGACATAAATTCTTTACTGTTCATTATATTTTCACAGCGGTTTAATAACTTTTAGTTTAGAATTTGCCATTATGCTGGAAAACACAACCATACTAATGATCATTTTAATGAGTTCCATGCCCACGTGGATATTTCTGTTTTATTTTAAACTAACTATATTTTTGATTTACTATGAAAATTAAAATATAACAAATCAAATTGATTCAGGTTGTAATGAAAATTTTATTTAGCGATTTAGTAACTTTTGTTTACAATTTGACTCACACATGCTACAAAATATAACCACATACTGTCAAATGTCAATTTGCTCCTCTTCGTTTAGCAATGGTATTAAAAAATCTTCAATGAAAATTGGTCGTTTACCATTTTTACCTACTTCAAATATTATGCACGATGTTTTACCTGGTCAGGATATGGAAATAGGAGCTGAAGACATTTTTAACACGTTGGAATTTACAGGACAACCTTATGCTGTTGTGAAAAAATCCTGGGGTATATTATAGATTTTCTAAGATTTATTTCTAATTTTAATTTTATGTGCAAAAAATGGTACATAAAAGTTTCGGATTTTTAATTGTGCGAAATAAATTTGGCAACAATGTGCTTATCTCTATATTGTTCCGTGAAAATACTTGAGATTATTGTATATCAAATTAAACCCTAATAAAATTATAGACTTACATAAAGTTATTTTCATGTCTTTTAAATGATCAAAATATAAATCATACGAGGACCGTTTAAACAATTATAAAATGAACTGAGGAAACAAGCTTTAATTACTATACTGAGAAAAATAAATATTTTCTTGTTTTTATTATAAAGTCACGTGGTGAAAAAATTTGTTAAATATTTATTCACAATAGAAATTAGCTATTCATATTCCTTACGTGTAAATACGTACATATACGTACAAAATTTATTAAACTATGTGAATGCATAACGTTTCTCAGTGTATTCTACTGTGCTAACCTCACCAATATAAATTTCATGACAGCAGACGCCAAGATGGCGGTCTACATAAAACGTCAATTACTTTTCAGATAGTCCTCGTAATATTTCCTATGGAAAATTAATTGTTCAAAAACAAGTATCAGACGGTTCATTATTCGAGCTATACTTTGGATACATCTAAAGTTCTCAACCTAGTTAAGTCAACTTTACACGAGAACTCAAAGATGTGTATAACTTGGAGCACAACACCAGATTTCTTGACCATCTCCAAGTGCTTCATTTTCAATTTTCTTTTGTGGTCTGGTCAATTTTGAACAGTATATCATTGAATCAACCATATCAAAAGGTTACAGAATTTTATAACAGGTCAATTCAATTCCGTGAGATCAACTCATGCAACACCCACAAAATAAGTTTGATTGTACACTTAGCCTTTGTCAAAAGATCTATTTGAATGTCAACAAACAGTGCATAAGCGATATGTTGACAGTTTATTAGAT
Organism: Diorhabda carinulata; assembly: GCF_026250575.1. Taxonomy (NCBI): domain Eukaryota; kingdom Metazoa; phylum Arthropoda; class Insecta; order Coleoptera; family Chrysomelidae; genus Diorhabda; species Diorhabda carinulata. The sequence continues at coordinate 25,348,637 of NC_079462.1, read as the reverse complement.
TCTCTTACATCCAAATTTTTACGCAATCAAAGAAATAAGGACGATACCATTAATAGTAGCAACTGAACACATGTAACATGAATTCTAGTGAAAAAACATCACATCTAATATGTTTCCACTTATTTTAAAATAAAAGAGTAATGGGACCTTTGGAATGTGCATCAACTACGTTTAAGAAGAATACTTCGTTAGTATCTTCTTGGCTCATTTGTATAATAAGTGAGAGATATTCAGATAAAATTTTGGCAGGAGCAAACTGACGAGACCTAAGAAACCAAAATCCAAAACTGTTCAGAAGTATTAATACCTGTATCTGAATGTTTGCATCAATATACTTGGAAAGTTCAAAAATTCAGTTTATTTCCCATCAAAAAAGACTTTTTTCATTTCAAATTGTCGCAACTTACCGAAACAAAGGAAACAACTTCAACTTCGCAAACATTTAACATGTATTCAAATACCAGGAAGTGGCAAACATTCCTCTGAACTTTTTAATTAAACTTTCGAGAATGCGAACAATCGAAACAAAATGTATTGTTGACAGTCGTTTGCCAATGTCGTTTGTTAAAACACTATTTGGAAAAAAATGAAACTTTTACAAAGCAGAAAGGAACAAGGATTATGGGTGAAATATGCGAATAAGCTCAAACGTGACAGTCGAGAGTTTGCTCTGGTCAAAACCTATCCGACAATTCATTTTGGAATATTATCCGTATAACGTGAGAGGATTTTATATTTGAACAAACTCTGTCGAAGCTACTAAATAATTCATTTTATGTGTAATAAATTAATACAAAACTAATTTTTATATCAACATACTTTTTTTGAAGTCCTCCTATTTGTGAAGATTACCATATCCTATTTTATGTATTCTGCTTTCCTCATGAATGATTCTAAATCAATATATAATTATTGAAAATTTTGTTACAATAATAGATCCAATCGATAATCAATATTTTCTATTATTTCTGTTATTTACAAATACCACTTTGGAAATAGTTACTCCATTTTTTGTGAAATAATAAGTCTTTTTGGTTTCTTTTAATCTATTTGCGTTCAATCGTGCGTTTAAGCACGAATCAAAAGTTCTATTACATTTTGTCTCATAATGTTTAAGTTCGTTAATTCAAGCCATGATATATCCAAGCCATGATATTACATTTTTTTATCGAATCATGTATTGTTTTTAAGTTCAATAAAGTATGATAAAGAACCCTTCAGACTAATTTATTGAAAATGAACTTCTCCATTCCATTGATTATGACAGAAAGAAACTGCATTAAATATGTACCACGTATCAAATCATCATAATTACACCTCAAAAATGGAGTTTGTGGATAGGGAAGTCATGAAAAAAGATCACGCAACATATGAATGTAGAGTTTATCAAGACTATAGTCAAAGTGAACTGGATTAAAAAAATTGAAACCAGAAAACTTCCCTAGTGAGTGAACTTTGATTAATGGTGTCAAAATCAAGTGCACAAGGCAGTGAATTAAACGTTAAGACAAAATCTAGATTTGTGTTTTTATTATTGTATCACGAAAATCTTCAATTGAATTCCAGTTGTTCATAATCTAAAACGATCCAAAATCAAATTTTAAAACCATCATGAATTCCATTCTACTATGTTATTGCTCCCATCAACATAGAAGAAACAATAACCAGTCATATCAGTCGAAATTAAATGACTTATCGTTCACAACCGCAGCAGAATCTTGTGATTACATCTTTACAATGCTAAGCACTGATTGGTACTCTATATGGAAACTTTTGGATAAAGATGAACATCTATATTACGATTTTACTTTTTATGATATGTAAAGTCTGCTATAAATTATTCTAGTCTAATTTACTTCAGGACTGCTTTATAAAGACATAACTACGTCCATACTTTGACCAAAATGAAGGAAAAATAATTTTACAAATCTTGTAACCATGTGATAAGGATTCATAAACTTAACTTTCTGTTTGCCGTTGCCGTTCGCCGGTGACGTTTACCGTTGCCGTTCGCGAGTGAAGTTTGCCGATTGACGTTCGTAGCAAATTCTACACCAACTTGAAGTTGCTGCCGTTAACTTAAAAATTTTGTTATTCTTCTTGACGTGTGTACTGCTTTTTGTGTTTTTATTTGTAATTTGATATTCAAGGACGATCTATGAATTTGACATACCGTTTGCAGCAACAAATTGTAATTATTCATAAATTTCACGTAGTTTTTTTTGACGCATTATATTCTAGTTTTTTGTTTGTAATCTGGTATTTATGGATGATATTATTGAAAATAACGAAGAGTTTTTTTTTATTAAGACAAACGGGACAAACGAGAACGAATGAACTTTGCTTTTTTCTATTGCTACGAAAGTTGCTACGAACGGCCGAAGGGAAGATATAGGACTTGTGCAACCAGCAACGTCAAACGATAACTATACATTTCAAAATTTTCAATTTTGTAATAGCAAACGTCAACGGTTAACGGAAAGTCAAGTTTATGTAAGGGCCTTTATTCTTAACAAGTGATATAACCCCTCAAGTTTCACATACAAATGGAGGTTAATTAATAATATCACATATTTAACTTTTCTATATCAAATTGCGAAAAATTTTGAGAGCACTGTGAAAGTTGTTAGCATCAAAAACATATACTCTTTTGATGTATAAAAAGCAACTGGAGTCGTATCAGAAAATGAGAAACTTTTGGAATATTTTTACTTCCAATATTGAATAGAATAAGAAAGAATCATAATTTTTAGATAAAAATTGTTATTAAAACGTGATATGAACTACGTAAAATAGTACTGTGAATAGTTATAGCGCATTTTGAACTGTTCGTTCAAATTCCTTCAATTTATTATTTCAAACACCCGCCAAAGTTACACTTATGTAAAATGTAAAAGATACCCAAGAAGAAATTCAACTATTTTCAATAAAAGATATCTGAGGAATATTTTTTTTTATTTATTGTCGCATCAACTACAAAGGTTATTAGCGACATGTCAGTTGTTCGCAATTTATGATACAGTTGAGTGTCTTTTAAATATTTGGTTGAGTTTGTGGTATTACAGTTATTGTTGAAGTATAGAAATTATGATGTTTGGAAAGTTGTTAGTTAGTCTTCCGTTTTGTACTTGTACTTGTACTTGTACTGACAGTTCAACAATAAGTATTTCACCTTCAGAATCTCGTTACAAGTTTCACATATTGATGGGATTTCTCGGTTAAATAAATAGGAGTGTGTCACTTTGATGTGCCTTAGCCTTAAACGATCGATTTTTATTTGTTCCGTACGATTTTTGAAACTGTTTTTCCATGGTTGGACGGATGGTTTTATAGATTTTGATATCGACTGCGATCTGTTTCACTCACTTTGCCACTGGCACTGAACTTTTATTTTGATTGTCCCTTACTATCACTTCCCGTAAAATTGTTGCTTCGTTGTTTTCTGCTGCTTCTTTGGCACATTTGTCTGCTTTTTCGTTTCCTGGGATGCCTGTGTATGATGGAACCCAAATAATTGATACGTTTACCTTGAATTGGAGGATAAGGTGTAATTGGGTTGGAAAAAAGTTGTTGAATGGTTTGTATTGAGCTCATGGAGTCTGTAATTAAAGCTGTTCTATTGTATTGATTCTTCTAGCTATGATTAGTGCCTGTAATATGGTATAGAGTTCTCCAGTGTGGACGCTATTATGTGGAGATAGTTTAAATGTGTGTATTTCGTCCTCAACTACTACTGCAGCTACTGAGCCATTAGTGTTTTGGATGCGTCGGTGTACAGAAAATGGTATTCTTTGAAGCTTACTTCTGTAAGAGTACGGAACGATTGTGTTATTAGAGAACTGTTTGTTGTTCTTTTTTAAAGCAGTTCATGTTGACGTTGATGGTGAGAATAGGGATTGTCCAAGGAGGCGGGATATTGGCTGGAAAGAAATCTGATAATTCAAATACAAGGGTGTTTGTGTATTGACTGATGTTGCATAGTTCATACTTAGTTGAATTCTTCGGAGTATATCTGAGGAATGATTTGACAAAAAAAAAAGGTAGAAATTTGACAAATTAGAGACACCTTCACCAATTATTCTGTTAAAAATTATTGCTCCACCAAATTACTCTCTTCTATACAACAACCAAATGATAAATTTTTTGACCAGAATGATCAGCACAATCACCTGTATTAATGCCTTTCCACTTCTGTTTATTTGAGTATACAAAATCGATTATTTTTGGATATGTTAGAAAGAAGTTAGCGAGATCAATGTTCACAGAATAAATGAATTGAATGAATTACTTTTTGTCAATGTTTTATGGTCCGTTTCAAAATACTTGATACAAAAAATAACTCCACGGTTTTACTTGATTACATCAAAAGTACCAAAATGAAACATAAAGTATTACTATTTTTGAAACGTAATCGAAATAAAGATAATCAATCCTTATTTCTATTTCAGGTTTCAGGGGTGGTTCGGAAACAAGTTTATTTACAAATCTTCCTTGAAAATGAGCGGAACGTGGCTTTGCATATTTTTGTTGATTTTCTATAGATGTCAAATTGATACACAGTATAATTCCGTCCAAATGTAGTATTAAGTAACTTAATTACTCAAACATTTTGCTTGATTTCCATAAAACGAATTAGAATGTTTTGTCACGCATTGGATATAAAATAAAATCTGATAGCTTGAACCATTCAAGTCGAAATTCCAAAAATAAATCTCACGTAATCAAGACGTTTACTTCCCTAATGGAATGACAAAAATCCCGAGCTCGTAAATATTCTTTAAATGCAATTTTTCACCAATAAAACGACCTTTCTCTGTAATAAATGTACTTGAAAATACCTGCACACGCATTTTGGACTGCTAGCACAAAAAAAGGACACAGCCAATAACGACGCGTATTCCCCGAGCTCGTTAATCGACTACCTACCTCCAGGTGAAAAGCCCCTCAATTTATGTTGCAGATGTCTCCGAAACGCGTCTCTGAGGACATACAACGGACAACATTATAGTACGGTGGATTTAAAAATATCGGATTATTGCTATTTTTTCTGGACTTAATTATTAAATATTCAAATATTAATTCAGTAAATACAAAAATCGATTAGAAATGTAACCTACTGGTAATAGATGTATCAGTTCCTATATCACGTTGAGTGAGGTTTCCCTTTTAGATAATACATGAACAAAATGAAGAAACATGAAGAGAAACAATTGCAAAATATAAAATCAACGACTCTATTAGAAAGTACACAATCTATACATGTTTCATGTTTGAAGACGCCATGCTGTTTAGAATTTGTTTGACAGCCATCAATAGTGAACGTTTTTAGTGAATTTGTAGCCATGGAAAGAATTGATCATAGTTATGTGATACAATATTTTTATTTTAAAGACCTTAGCCCAACCGATATAAAGATGAACTAGAAATTACTTTGGATGAGCATGCTCCTTCGTTATCAACAGTGAAATATTGGGTAGCATAGTTTTAACCAGGCTGTACGACCTGCGAAGACCAATATAGCAGTGATTGACCAAATCAGACGATGACTCCAGGAATCTTGAAGAAAATCCACAAAGCGGTACTGTATGATCATCGACTGAAAGTGCGCGAGCTAACAGAATCAGGAATCTTTGCGCATGATGGGTGCCACGTTTACTCACAATGGAACAAGTGAGTAGTCCTTCATTTCACACCCGAAACAAAAGAACAATCAAAACAAGGGACACATACCGTTCCATCTGCAAGCAAGGTCATGGCAATGGTTTTTTTTAAATGCGCGAGGGATAATTTTCATTGACTATCCTTAAAAAGATAAAACGGTAAAAATTTTGCGAACCTATTTGAGTGAAGAAATCAAGCACAAATGGCCGTATTTGGCTATCAAAAAAGTATTGTTTCATCAAGACAATGCACCAGTTCACACATCCGCTATTGCAATGGTCAAAATTAATGAATTACAGTTTGAATTGCTAGTTCTGCCACCTCTCTGCTCCGAGACTTGAAAAAATTGCGGTCAATTGGCGGTCAAAGATTTTGTAGAACTTAGAGATTCTTATTATAAAAAGGGTATCAAATTTATTGAACATCGTTTGGAAAAATGAATGGAGCTAAAACAAGATTACATTGAAAAATAAATTTATTTTTTTCTAAAATTTTTGTAATGACTCTGTTGAGCCAGGTACTTCTGGCACCATCTTCGTAATCTATGCTCATTTTATAAGCTTAATTGTTAATTTTTCTAATTAGTGTGCTCGTTAAACTTGTAACTTCATCAACAAGTACATTAGAATTCAACTCTCAAGGCACTCATCAAATGTCATCGAGTCTTAAGCGCAAATAACCACTTATGTTTCTAATATATTCACAAGAATCACAAATCTTAGCTTCAACTAAAATTTGACTTCTAACTCTTTGAGGACACTTGATGAAATGATATTTTTTCACCAGAAAGAGGTGAGTTCAAATAATATCTTAACTGCTACTGATAGTGATAGTCATGTTTTCGATTCAGAGTTTTTGCATCGTGAGCCATACGTAATATTTTCTAAGTTTTACATGCAATATTTCATGTAAAATGCAAAGTTCACGACAAATTCTTTGACCGATATTTTTATCCATTTCTGCAAAGTGAAACGCATCTTTGAAATAACAAACGATGCTCAAAATCTGTTTGTGACAAAAAGACTTGATACAAACCCCTTAAAAGGTCTGTCTATAATATCAAACATCAGTACTTTACATATTACAACAAATATCACTTTTCATACTTCCACCACAGCATAAACAACAACCAGCTATCTATCTCTGCGGAATGACGCGGAAAATTTTAGCTATCGGCTCACATGTTATCCCCGGAAAGACTCCAGGGCCTGGTTAAAAATCATTACAATTTTCTATTCCAATTTTAAACATTTTTTATGAAGTGAATTTTAAAAGACGTATTTATTGGATTCCCCATTTTAACTTAATACTTAATTTATTCAAAATTCACGTTCTTACTGTTTTACCTGACGTGTTAGATACCGTTAAACCCACGATATATTTTGATTAATTAAATTAATTAATTAAAATTAATTGAACCAATCAAAATGTAATCCCATTGATCTCATTGGCCAAATGAACTCACTCAAATGATATGAATTGACGTAAATCAATATCAATCGAGATCAATAGACATCAATTGGCTTCAATAGAAGTCAATTCATGTCATTTGAGGTCATTTTTCATTTCAAACACCAATTATTTTGAGAATTGTAAAGAAATTATTAGGACGAAATTATTAAGCTAATGAAATATTATAAATATTTTTCTCGTTTTATTTTTTGTATTTAATTTGTAATATTTACTGATTACTTAAACGTGAAAATGCGCTCTAGTCTTTCGCGCCAAAAGTGCGATGACTTTTTTATTTGTTCTGCATTGCATACTATGAATGAAATATAATTTTCAATATTTCTCCCGGAAAAAGTATTGGAAATATCAAATTCAAATAATGCCTTCAAAAACTCAGTAGGAAACAATACGTCAATGGAAAAAATATATTCTTACTACAACTGGTGGAACTAGATATTCTCGAAGATCAAAAGAAAACACTCCGCTTAAGCGTAAAGAAAATATCACCTTAACAAGCAGCCTTCTATAAACACCAGCTACCTTTCAAATGAAGTTGAAAGAATATGTTTATCAGTGTATGTTTGTGTACGCTCTCAAATAAAATTGAGTTCCTACCTAATGTAATAAAAGGTAAGGGAAAAGGAGAGGTTTGTAACTGAAAGTTAATATTGCGTCTTCCCTTAGTCCAGATAATTTACATACACATTTTTCTGGAAACGGAAAAATTATATTAGAGTTTTTATGTACAAATTTTTTCTCAAGTCGCCGAAAAAAATTTTAGTAACAGTATGGTTCATGTTTTGAACAATATCTCTCATAATAACAAATTTTATGCCACCATAATTTTTTGAGGACACTGTCATTAATTCAATTGATAATAAAATTTCTTTTCATTCCTTTTACGTTTTCACGGCTGTCAAAAAACCGTTTTTCTCCATTATTACCTATTTTAAGGAAGGTTATTTACTACATTTCTACTAATCATGGCAAAGATTGAAGTCGAAATGCATTCTACTTTCGCAGCTATCATTGTACAGACAAAATGTATTTCAGGGATTCTGGAAAAGTCAAATATATTAACATAACGATAAAATAACAAAGATCATCCGGAAATAAAAAAAAGAGAAAAATAGATGCACATATGTCATGTTTACAAACATTGTCTGGGAATTTGCATTTTCAGTATTCTGTTTTCCATGTGCGTAAATAACATACTAGACCATATTTATCTTATTAACAATTAAACTGAGAGGATAGAATAGATGAAGTATATTATTCTTAAAATTTCTGTAATGAATACCATTGTTGAGACTTAGGCCAATTTAAAATATTATTCGAGGAACTTTATTCAATGAAGAGCATTTAGTCCCAGAGCTGGCTACATAAAATAGGGTCAATAAGGTGCGCACCATTTCAGCTTGTAAACTGGCGGCCCCAGCTTCTATATCACCAAACGCCTCTTCTTAAGGTCAGCACAGGTCAGATATGAAAATGCCAGCCGGTTTTAATGTGGGGTTTAAACTTCAAATAAGAGCGGTGTAATAGGGAAAGAAGCTTTGCAGGCCAGAAAACTCTCGTAAGAAGTGATCGAACGTGCCGGAAAACTCATCTGAAAAACATCATAACGTGCGCGCGCGAAACTTTTTTATTAGGTTTTTGGAGTCTCAACTAAGAGTTAATTTTCCATTAAGCCGAATACGAAAAATTTTATTTTCGAATACACGCCGATTCTTTTCAATTTTTTTCAAAACTTCTTGCGCTACCACACCGCTCTTAGTTGGGACCCAAATACCTCATAAAGAAGTTTCGCGTGCGCATGTTATGAGGCTTTTCAGATGAATTCTCCGGCACCTTCAATCACTTCTTACGAGAGTTTTCTGGCCTGCAAAACTTCTTGCTCTATCACACCGCCTTTATTTGAGGTTCAAGCTACACATTACAAAAGGTTCCACGCGCGTACGTTATGAGGTTTTTCAGCCAATTTTCCGTTCGGGAAAACCGGCTGTAATTCCCATATCCGACCTATGCTGACCTTAAGAAGTAGCGTTTGTGATGTACTAAGATGGGGCCATCAGTTTACACGCTGAAATGGTGCGCATGTCTTCGACCCTATTTTTTATGGCCAGCTCCCCGTCTAATATAATAGTGAATTAAGGGCAGAATATCTGTAATAAAATACCAAACCCTTGTTTGAGTTCCTGCTTAAAGTATCACCTGATTTATTGCGATTCAAATGGGTATTTCATACTGGCAGTACTGTGAGACTGCTATAAGTTCGTTTGTAGGACACAGAAACGCTCTCTATCTTGGATTCAATATCTTCAACGCTTTCGAATCTGAATTGTTTTGGAAGTTTATCTCTCTGGAAGTGGGAATAATTGCGTCGCTCCTTTTTAGACGATTGACTTTCAATAAGTTGTAGATTTGAAATATTAATAGCGCTTATTTGAAGGGTGGTAATATCATAACTAACGATATTAAATAAAAGAAAAGTTTTCAGAAAATGTGTGGAACACAATATTAAGAATGGCTTTCTTTTATTCGAAGCAACACATTCTTAAAGAAGCATAATTGCGCTTCAATATTGTTAAGGTTACAAATTATCTTATCTGAAATCTTTTCAGATATTCTTGGCTAAATGCCGTGAACTACATCTCTACATATCCAAAAAAGAGCGATGATATCAAACGACATAATTGTGACGGCCTATTGACATTACCATGGCGTGAGATACCATGCTAGAATCAAATAGTTTCTACCTCCATATCCGCAATTTTTGTCACAAAAAATTCCATACCATGGGACGATACTGAACACCTTTCACAGTAACTGATTGGGCGATCTCACGATACAGTCGGCTTTTCAATAATCACTCGTAGATGCGGCAATGTTGTTAACTGAGGTCAAAGTATGAATCATCGCTAAAGATGGTTTTCTCCGTAAAGTTATCATTCATATTGTGTGCTTCAACAACTTGGACAGTAGACTTTAATCTTTTATGTGTCTCTTTCCAGAATTCTTGTTAGTTAAATTGTACATTGCATGTTAAATTGTACAGTACAACAGCGAGTCGAGGTTGACTGCATTTCTGCCTCACTAATAACGAACAGAAACAAAGTTTTCCGCAAAACGAACTAGGCAAACATGCACAGGTGCTTTCATATATACGTTTTGATTCTATTTTCCTAAAAAGCTCCAAGAATCTTAACGTTCTTTTAAGTTATGCATCTTTAGTTATATGATTGAAGTAGATAAATGTCAAATAAATATTAGCAAGAAACTTTAAGCGTTAACAATTGAAATCGAGCATTATTAGTCATTATTTTATTAGAATTATAGATTTTAATAAAAAATTTAAAATTAAGTTTAGTAAAATGTGTAAGCAATTTACCTAGTTATAAATGAAATATGTCTGGTCTGTACTTAGTCTTTTTCGCTCAAAAATGATAAATAACATGATATATCTATCAAATGTTCTCTTTCAAACTACTCAACAGTCCAATTTGAAGCTGAACTTTATGACTATTCAATTCAAGATAATAAATCATTAATTGCAATATAATTCGCACTTATAGCTTTGTGTTTTGTGTTGAATGATAGTATATAGGAAAAATTAACAGGATATAGAAATATTAGAGTAAAAACTCTAACCAACTTTATAACATTATACCATTATAGATTTCAATAGAAATCGATTCGTACACTACTGCGCCGGAACAAAAATAAAAAAATGTATATAAGGATATTCATTATGATTGATACGAGTATTTGATTTTGTTCCAATCGCATCCGTTATTAGTAGAAGATGCATAAAATAATAGTTCTCTAGGTTAGGGCTGAATAATATGATTCCAATTCCACTAAACACTTAGCATTTTTCATATTGAACCACGAAGACAAATATGACAATCTACCTCGATTTTTTGAAAAATTCCATTGAGTCTTCCATCAGTTAGCCAAGTAAGTTGAAGTTCATTGTTAGATCTTCCAGCTTATTCTTTCTCTTCTAATAGAAACCTGTCCTGTTCTTCTCCGAATATGCAGCTTTCTCCGATCTCTTCTTTGAGACTATAAGCTCCAGCTCCAGACAGTGTAATTGTGAGTGTTATTGGTGTAAACAGTGAATACAGTATGGGTATCACTAACGGTTCCAGAAATTCCAATAGGTACTTAATATTGATGAGTTTAATAGAGGAGGTCTTATTTAGGTTATGTCAATCAATGAATGTCACCACGACGTGTGGTTCTTAATGTTAAGCTTAGAAAAGCCACTGACAAGGAACTACATCAAAGACTCACTCTTTAGTCTGATTATCAGAAAAATAATATTGGAGATCTAGAGGTCGCAGTAAAATCCACCAAAAGTTACCACCGTCAAATATATCTATTTATCTACAAAGTCTCAGAGCTCAGTTTTTTTTATCACAAGCTTTTATTATTTATTAGTCAAATATTCTAATAGTTGTGACACTTATATGAATAAGACAAAAAAGTCGAGTATTTCTTTGAATAAAAATTATAAAAATTTTCGAATTTTCAACTGCGTACTTTTCAGAAGAGTTTTCTAATGTTTTGTATTTCCAAATATAGATTTCATGTTTCAAATGTAACGTCGCTTTCACTCATGTCACCAAAAATTCAAATAAATCATTTTCGGAAAAAGATTCCGTTTTTTGTGTTTCTAATACTTTAACGAAGCATGATACTTTTCATATGTCATGATTTTTGCGGCATCAGGTTTCCGTACATAATATTATTATTTTCCATTAATTCTATATCAGATTCATTCGATTTCCACTCAATTTGCAGAAATTCAATCTTGCCTGAATAATTGATGCTTAAATTTATATCTGACAATGATTGTTTTGATATCCCTGGAAATCCATGCTGCTTAGGTCGGTTATAAATCATTTATTCTCTTCATAAACTTGTTATACAGTCTGTTTATGAAGTAACGTAATTTGCAAATGATTCGATCTATGATCGAAAACAAAATGTTAAATAAGGGCTTTTTATGTAGTTCGGTTCATCTACATAAGTTTGCAGGATGCAAAAAATTATTATCCTTAACTATTGACATATTTTTTGATTAATACACTCGATCTCTATATAAAGTTTCTCTAGACCTCATGAATATAACTTTCTTAACTTTAGTATACATTGTTTTTGGAGAAAAATACAGAAACGTTTTTATTACAAAAATAATAATCCGGAACGAAACATTTTTTTAATCTTAGTTATATTCAAATTGTCTTACTTTTTCTGTCAAACAGTTTATTATAACAGTATACTTTTTCACCGTTCACCCGGTTATCATGTTTTGTCCTGTACTCAATATTTATGAGATAACGTCAAATAAAAAGGTCTAAGGACGATAAATCAAAAGATCTAGTTGGTCACAATATTGTGAATAACTTTAAATAGTAACACTAAAATATGGTATTGCAATATCATGTAAATCAAATCCCATTTAAATTGTAACTGCATTTCTATAATGTTTGATTTTTTTCACTTTCAATAAGATCCTGTCTTGTTTAATTTTGAATATTTAACCATTACTTGCGATGGTGAGCTCCAGTTCTCATACTATATGTATGTATGGTCTGCCTAGTGCTCCTGCTGTGTTCAGTTTGTCTCTGAGTCTTTTTATTTATTTCCAAATACTTTGGCTCGATCTAATTGTCTTCTAAAAAGGCATATCCAATAACAGTGGTGCCTGTTCTAGCATGATCTTTCAAAGGCATTCATGTTCTACGTTCTTGCATAATTAATACCACTCCTTTATATATAATATCATATATTTCGAATAATATTTCGAACGTCTACTATAGCTTTTCAATCAACTTTCAAAATATTACTATTTTAACGCCATTTAAACAATTTTTTTTTTGTGATTTAATGGAAAAAATATATAAGTTGTTCCACTTCTAAAATATATTATTTCGATGTAAACCCAAGGATACAGATATTAGCCAATCACCATATAATCAAAACATATAAAGTAGTTAGTCAGAATAAGCATTTTCAATATTGTATAAATTGATTGAATTATCAATGATGGTCGGAAGAAAAAGATATTCCAATCATAAAGTTAGAATTCCAATCTCTCGAAATTATTCTATTTCCTAAATTTTTGAATGAAGCTCTTGAAACTTTAAGCCTCTCAGCATCTCATTTTGTTATTTCCATACTATTCATCATGTAACACGGATGCAGATAACATTTAGTCTTAAGCTGGGATTAAATATAACGATAAATTAACTCAAAAATATTATTTTCATAATATAAGATAAGGAGGTTGAAATAAAAAATTGACGATTCAATAAAGCCAGGTTCTTAATCTTCTTTAGCTGCTTTGCCGGATATTAAAATCAGCCTCATTTTTATCCTGAGCCCTCGAATAATTTTCTCTATTAAAGTCTAGATTAACTTACCCCAAAAACATTTTTCTTGTATTCGATAAATTAAAAAGTAGGTTGGTTAAAACGTTTTTTGGGTCGGAAGCAAATTTCGTAGGGTCTTTTGTACGGAAAATATTGATTTTCGAAGTTAAATTCTTGTCATTCTCTGGGAAGAAGATTGATATATAGTCGGAATTACGTGAAGGGACTGAAACTTTGAATGGTGAAGTAATTTCAGGATACGATTCCGATGCTTTGAATGAATAAAAAAGTAAATAACTTCCGCTTCATATTTTTTTGTTTTTGGATATACACTAAAGAAAATTATTAATTAGTTTATAATAAATATGGTGACAAGATGAATGCTGATGCGGTAATGTTATAGAAATGGGTGATGTCTCTTAAAAATCGTTGAATTTGAGGGAACAATAAGTTAACTAACTTTAGATTATCACCACAAATATATCGTATTTGAATGAAGGGATACATAGGTGATTCTTTTGAAAAAAAATTTCATACTTCTGTAATGTGACTTCGGCCGACTCTGGCTTTGTTTTTCCAAGTTTCCATTCTCACTCTCTCTAGGTATAGTTCGAACTCACCTAATTCTTCATTTTCCTGAAACGTTTTATTAGTTTAGTTATTATTAGGTTTCTTTTATTAGTTGCAGGCTAAATTTTTTACAGCATAATTTTGGAAAGAGGCTTCCAGGTCTGGAGAGACACAAAATTTTTTTGGATATTTGATCATCTTGCTCATCAAACTGTGAGTTATAGATAATAATCCTTGTTCCACAGAAACCAATACTTTCTAAAATGAACATTTATCTCTTAACTGAAATTTCGTATCTCTATACTGCCTTAAAATCGATAGAATATCAATCCAGTCATCCCATTATAAAATTTTGTTTTTTCAATAGTACTTTTTTAAGATCACTATCTATATTGAACAATTCGATTATATAACAACAAACCTTCTCACTAATGGAATCACTCTATGTACGAAAATATCATAACAACTAACATATTTAACGTGATTATTAAAATAAAATATTCTGTCAATGTTTGCTAAGTAAATATTCACTATTTTCATCCAGGCAAAACCAAATAGGTCAAATTGAATTCCCGAAGCGCTTGTGAAATGAAGTAACAACAACATTGTTGTTTAATGAATATATCAAATTTGAATTCGGAGCGCTAGTTCACAGAAAATGAAGTTTGCGGCTCACATGTTTTTTTCAGTGGGATTATTATGAAGCAGTACTATTCTTTAGGGAAAAATAGCCTCGGAAAAGTGTATAATGCTGTATATAAGAAGAAATTTCCATTCTGTTGTCACTACAGGTGATATACTATGCGATGCTAGGAAAAAAAATAAACTTTTTCTATTCAAGCAACGATAATAGAGTACACGACAAAATTAATCTCCCTGAAACCATCTCATGAAGCATTCAAAAATGCTCTAGGAGTGTATGAAGAACTTTTGGTTACACAACCTATTCTAATAAGGAGGATTAAGTCAATTTTTGATATAAATAGTATTTAATCGTTAAATTCATCAAAAGAACGATGATGACACTTATTAGATCCTTTGAACTCTCTGCCTAAATTCTTACAAAATATTTTGAAAGAATCTCCACATTAACTATACATATTTCAAACAATGAACTGTGCCCAGTTTACAAAAAACAAATAAATTTGAGTGAAAATTTTACGCATCCCATCCATCATTGATAATATAATATGCATCGATTTGTATGGTAAAAATGTTCAAGATCAATACAGCTCTGCGCCAATTTCGTATAAGCATCTATAACTGCAAACGTCAAGTCTTATCGTGTATGGCCGACTTCGGTCATTTGTGTGGATTTATGGATTTGTGATTTGTCATATTTATGGAGAATTTATTATGAGATGAACAGTGGGCTACCCCTATGATCGACTATTCAAATTTTCAATCTGCCATGAAAACAGTTCCTCATAATGCAGACTTACCATTACCGACGTGGTCTTTGGATTGGCAAGATATTGTTTTGAGAAATAATTAGGATAATAACCATTTTTCTGGAAGCTCCCAGGAATAGTGTATCGACCCCACATATACATCTGATTCTGGTTTCGGCGACCCACATTCGATTGTTCAAGAAGAGTTAACCTTCCTATACCCGCGCACGGTTTGACAGTTATTTTTCTATAAAACCGTTCATATTCTTTTTTACAGGAACTATAGGATGTAATAAAACAAAAAATATCAATTGTTAGCATAAACTTATTACTTCAAAGACTATCAGTTTTTCCACAACTGTCTAAAAAAGTCATTTTTTTTTTCTTATAGTCTAGGAAAAATAAATAATAAACTTTTTATTCTCAAAACAAACATGAAATATCTTTTAACTCTTAAGAATCGCATATCTTGAGACCATTGTAACATAAATTTAGTTAAATATTGAAGTTTGTAAACAGCTTGCTCTAAGCAAAAATATTAAGGCATCTAAAATATTCCGCACAAGCCGCGGAGTTGTATCACGTTTTTCTATTTTTCTTTGATGTGCAATATCGACATTGGCCAATTTTATTGTTGTTAGATGCAGCCGCAGATTCAGGACCATCTAATTTGCATATTTCACTGAGTCTTAACCTCGCAGAGAAAGAGTGAGAGCTCCTCGCCTGAGGTGAGGATTTAGCAAGTCGTAAGACAATGTTTTCAAAAACGTTCTGCGGCTAATCTTCTTTTTGGCATCATTCATTGGATATAAAACAAACGAATTTATTCGTGCCACGTACATCAAACTGTAAAATATTACTTTAGACCACCTATCTGTGCCTCGAGCGATATTATACGTCTCACATGTTGTCGACCATGTCAACTCCGCCTTTAGTTACATTATAGTCCATAATGATGTGTGGTTCGCCTGTCTCTTCATATTTATTTTAATCATCGTGCATGCTGGACAGAAGTAAAATATTCTTGCTTTTTTGGGAATATACGATACATATGCAGTTGCCGCGATGTGCAAATACACTGAATTTTTCAGCTCGACCTCGTAATACAGTAAACTGTTTGGGTAGCTCTTTTTTATTTTTTCACACAGTTCTAATCAGGTTCAGCTTATATTCGTGATCGAGCTTATCCAGGAGCGGAATGCTTGTGAAAAAATTATCACATGTGATGTTACGACCAGTGTTTAGATACATTCACTAAGACGCAAAACTATTTCTAAAGCCGAGTTATCAATTTTATAGGGACCTTCAGGTTGTTTCCCTACATACACTTGCATGTTTTGTGTATAAAATTCTAGCGTCTGTCAAAGCGTGGATTTTAATACCATATTTGTTTGGTTTCAATGGGATATATTGCCTAAAAGGGCAGAGACCTCTAAAAGCTTCCAACTTTTCGTCGATTATTACAGACTGTGACAAGCTGTAATATTTTTTGAAAGATTCTACGATCTCTTCAAACAACTCTCTGATGGGAGCAAGCTTATCCACTGCTGCGCGTTCTGCACGAGTATCCTTGTCATAAAACCGGAGTGACTAAAGTAATAAATAGAATCTGTTCCAGCTAGTCGAAATATTTCCGAAGAAGACCCGTCAGTTTTGAACAAATCTTTGGCATTTAGTCGACTATTTCTTCTTACTCCTGCAAACATTAAGAGACCCAACAACGCTTCAATATCTATTGGATCAGTCTATACGCAGTCCCTTTCTTGTGAAAACTTATCTTTGGGGCGGTTTATTCCTTTATTTGTGACTGAACAATCCGAATACAAACAATTTCAGAGAAAAATAACCTCCATATTTCCAGCGGCTCATTCGGGTTTCTAGCTTCTCTCTTAGGACCTAGAAGTTTTGTCACGAGATTTCTCATACGGCGCCTAACCTGGCTTGATCCAGGAGTTTTATTCCACCGCGTACGCCCGTCTTTTCCGATGTAAGCATCTATGTTCATTTCATAATCTTCTGCCTGTGAGAATCATCTTTTCTGTCCTGAGAATTTCATCTTCAAAATCACGTGTTTCTTCTTGGGGTGGACTACCATCTTCGCTATCAAAATCATGATCGTAATTGGAGTCTGAACTTTCCTCCTCCAACAACAATCGAATACGTTCATCATTCATTTTTGAAGCATTTTTAAACTAAAAATTTTCTAAATCGATACAGTAGTTGTAAACAAATAAAATGCAGTTTAAATCAATACATAAAAACAAATAATTAACATAAAATTACTCATAAACAAAAAAATATGACTTAGGTATAAAGATGATCGTATAGCCGCGTCGAAGTCACAGTCGCGAAGTCTCAAAGTTCTTAGAAAAAAAATATTTACGAAAAACTGTTTCGTCGGTCTCACAGACATGTGCGCGGGTATAGGAAGATTAAATGATTTAGTACAGGGATGGGGAAACTACGGCCCGCGGGCCATCTCCGGTCCACAAAGCGTTGAAATCCGGCCCGCCACTATCAAATAAAAATCAAGTACAGCTTTCTTATTATCAGAAATTACATTATTATCAATTGGCAGTAATGGCAGTGCACGTCGCACATAAAACAACATGTGCGAGCGCGGACGGGGATATCAGCGAAAACCGAAAATGGAGCTGGAGTGGGTGCGTCTGTCAACGAACGCACTACCCATTTGAAGCAACTATTTCTGAACACCAGCAAATTGGAATTGTATTCTTATCTAGGACACAATACCCAAATATAGTTGCCCACGTCCAGAAAATAATGACTATGTTTGGTACAAGCAATTTGTGCGGACAAACATTTTCAATAATGAAACTAAGAAAAAATTGTCTTCGTAATAGGCTTTCGGATGACCTCCTTTTTCGTTGTTAACAATTCAGCATCACAATGGAGCCGGCTTATGATGAAGTTATGCAGAAACAAAAACAGTTCCACATGTTACACGTTTCCACAAAGACCAGCGCTCCTCAACCTTTAACTTCGCGGCTAATTCGAATTCAATTAATTGCAATTGATAATGTTATTTTTTAATATTGCACAATAAATTAGTGTTTCAGAAAAATTAAAGTAATACTTTTATTTTAGTGAATAATGTAATGCTACAACTTGGCCCGCTATATATTTCGTTAACAAAAATTGGCACGCGAAGAAAAAAGTTTCTCCAACCCTGATTTAGTACATGGCTTGAGGTTATTAAAGCAAAAACAAGAACTTCTTGACTCTCGTTTTAAAGAGTGCTGATGTCTAGTGGGTGTTTAATTGCTGTATGACAACGAAAATACAGTTCAGTTTCTGTCAATCGAGACAACTTGATATTTTCAGGATACGTTCTATAATGAATCACTTATAGAATATTGTTTTACTAAAAACTCACCCTGAATATTAATATATTAAATCAGGGTATAAAACACATAGAAAAAAATGTGTAGTTAAGGGACTGAAATTATTTCTCATTAAAAATACACAATAGCTGATATAAATAAGGCGAAAATGTATTGAAAGTGAAGTAGTTTCACTAAACGCTTATATAATGGCATTCATGAAATTTTGCTTTGTTGAACTTCATCTGTTGAATGATAATTTTGTAATGTATCTTTTGTAGACGTTAAGCGAGGCGAGGTTAATATTAAAAGAGAGTGGAAATTTTGTAAATTTTCATTCGAAAAAGTTTTCTCATAAATTACTTGAATTCAGAGATATATGGAGTGATCCGGAAGACAATGTCATACTTATAAAAAAAGATATCTTAGAATGAAATAACTTTTCACTCGAGACTAGAAAGTAATTTCAGATGCTTTTAAAAGTTTTAATAGAATTGATCGAATCACTGGAAACAGGATAATCCTTGTAGAAAATTTTTCATAGATTTAAGCTTTCTATGTAGTGTTGATCATGTATTTCCGTTAAATCAAGGAAACTATGTCGATGATATGAGAGATGTAATTAAAATGAAACAATAGAAACTTGTCAAGAAACTATCCTGGAAAATCATTGTAATGCTTCTACTATTGAAGTATTACAGGCTTAATATCATTTGTAGTAACATGTATAGCAGAGGCAAGATCAAGATTATTTCGATGCTTAGTCTTATTATATTTATATTTATAACCAAAAAAATTGTTTGAGGACAAAGGGAATACAATTTTTAACCAGTTTGTGTGTAAATGCGAATATTATATTGCTCTCTTTATCTCGATTGGATATAAATTCATTGAACTGGCTCTGAAGATATCTGTTTTCCCAGTTGTCGTACTGGTTATATACGTAACATATTCAAAAATTCCGATAGCTTTTTAAATAATTCAACATCACCAAAACTATCATTCCATACTTCGCAAAATTTAAACCAGTAATACAGCTCAACAAAAAATTTTATTGTTTCGAGTGCCCGTATTACGAATATATTCATGAAAGTACTAATTGTGTTCTTATTTATAGGTTTTTATAATTTAAGCAATTATCAGATTAAAAGTAAAAAATTTATTTTTCTTGTCATGATTAGGCTTCGCGCATAGAAACATCACGTGACCTTATTTAACAATATTTTACTATAAATACTTTCTTGCAAATCTGGATAAGTTGTCGTGCGTCAATAGTTAGTTCTATTTTCTAATATATGCAAAAAATTCGGCAGTGAATAGATGACGTGAAAATAATGCTGTGGCAGAAAAAATGATCTCATACGACACCTTGTTTCTGAGTTATAGGCCTTTAAATTATAAACTGATCAAATTAAAACCAAAAAAAGTATGTAAATGTTCGAAGTGGGCACTTTGCACTTCTACATACTTCCACAGTCTACGGAGGATTTTTCTTTGAACTTAGAAGAGCATTACAAAATTCTGCCTTATAGCGTAACAATTCATTGGCGAATGTGACGTTATAAGGCAGAATCTTTAGATTGTACTGTCCCTGTAAAAATTATGAATTGTTAACCATTAGGCATGGGCTGCCCCTGGCCTTCAGAAAGTAGTGTAGAAATTTTCATCCCGTCATACAGACAACATGGACATACGTAATCATCCATCAAAAATTCATAATGTTCTAATGTATAATTTAGAAAATATACTTAAATATACAACATCATTCAACATGATATTATATCAAATCAAGTCAACAAAGTCAATGCAGGATACAGAATGGGTCATCGCTCCCTAAAGGTATTGTTTTATGCAGACTATGGTATTGCCCTAGCAAAAAATGAAGACGACTTACAACGTCTACTATATAAGATGAAAAATTTAATATGAGCATCTCATAGACACAATCAATGGTAATATCAAAAAAAACCTATTAGATGCAAATTAGCAGTCAATAGGGGAATAATACAGCAGGTATCAAGATTCAATTACCTAGGAGTGAATATATCTAGTGAAAGAAACCTGACAGAGGAGGCACGAACACAAACGATGAAAGCATCAAAAGTCAGCGGCTGTCTAAGAGATATAGTGTGGGGAACAAAGTGATGAGCTCAAAGAGCACATATGCCTCAGAAACCAGAGCCGAGACATGAACAACAAAAAGAATAATGAGAACCACTGAGATGAAAATACTGCGAACCATCAAGGGAGTCACCCTCAGGGATCAAATAAGGAGTGATGACATAAGAAAAGAATTGGGCGTACAGGATGTGGTGAGATGGCTCAGGGCACGAAAAAGATTCTGGAGGGATCACATAGAAAAAATTCTAGAAGGCAGATGGGCAAAGTAGGCTAAAACTCAGAAACAGAACACATACAGACCTGTAGGCAGATCACCTGGTCCTATTGAGAAAGGAAGAAGAAGATACTTACATATAACTTTTGATTCCGCAACTAAGGCTTATTTCTCAGAAACGAAGAATCATATGAAAAAATTTTTCTTATGTCACGGCATAATTTCTACGTTTTGGCCCGGAGCACCCTGTATACAACAAAAAAAACAAAAAAGAAAAAACTTCGAGAAAGAGACTTATGCTGGATATTTAAATTTATTTCAAGCCTCTTGTCTTTTAATGGTTCGATATTTATTGCCAGGTATTTGCTGTATTTGCTTGATACCAATTTGATACGATAATATTGCCTATATAATTCCTATGTATTTGTTACATCCCTAGTGATTCTGTTAATTTTTTTCGACTTTTTCTTACAATCGATGTTCCCTAAACCTCAATTTCCTTGCCTCCGTTTGCCCTGATTCGAGCTACGCCTATTCTATTAGGCAATTTTCTGTCTTCACTATGTTTTTATCGTTGTAATTTGATAAAAAACAATCACAGAAAATCTAATTTACTATTTTCCCCTAGAAATAGTCGAGTTGAAGCAGGAAGTCGTTCTTTTGAGGTAGAAAATGAAGTCGAATTTAGAAGTTTATTGTATTTTTGAATCAACTACATCAGCAAAATATTAGTGAATATAAATAAATGGCTTAAAGAGAAATATGAAATATTAATGTTTACCCTAAAATACATACGCAATCAAAACAAAGAATTGTAACTATCAATCATGATTTAATTTCAATTAAGACGATATCCGTATTAGAGAGAGTTTTCCGATTAACAAGAATATTTCATTTATTCTGAATATCATTATTATCAAATCTATTTTTAAAAGGGAGAATCCAATATTTTCTTAACATTGAAGCGACTGTTGTTTCATATACCTAGGGGAGAGAAAATTTTAACTATTTGTTTTTCATTTCCAATTTAATTGATGAACGGATTTTTGTCACTAAGAACTTTATTATATTTTTGAAAAATTTTTTCATGAAAAGCTAATGATAAGCGCAATTTCACATTTGTGGTCAATCTTATATCCCTTACATTTTTTGAGTATCTACCAATTATGTGTTTGTTCTGTTTGGGAGTATTTGCTGATTATTTTCTTTGTCAGAGTATGTAAGAATATTCTTTCAGTTGTGAAATCTTCGAAATTCATAGGCAAGGTTTTCGTAGTTCTCTTCAGACATTTCTCATAGTGAAGCCAATAGCATTATTAAAAACCTGAGCTGTCCAGCGCAGCATCATGAACCAGCTCTGGTGATATATTATCCAACCAACTAATTCATAATTTCCACACCCACCGTACTTGGCGTTATTACAACTCTATAACATTACCACCATCAACTCAATGATGCAAGTAAACTGTAAGATACGCGTTTCTTTAACCAAATTATTATCTTCAGAGACCGAAGATAAGCCGTATTTTTTGTTGTAATGCTTGGACTAAATTGTGTTTTAAGTATATTACAAAAGCTTACATTGCTCAAAATTATCCACTTTTTTTCCTAGTTTACTTCGATATACTGACAGTCAAGTGCACTCTTCATGATGTAATACGTTTCAGTTGTGAAGTTGTTCTCTTTAATCATTTGGTTTTTATTCGTTGGTCCTACAATCGCTGTATTAATTGCCAAACGGTTTGCCAATTTCACTGAATATACTTCTATTGTTATTGACAAATGGTTCCAAAACGTCAAACAATATTTACTGGAAGATGATTATCATTTCTTGAAAATACTTTGATTTGACACATCTACACATCCGGGGTTTTCTTTGATTTACTCGCCATTTATTGCGTTAATTGGAAGCGTGCCTGTTGCGAAAAGTTGATCATATATGTAATAAAGCCTACAGTCTTACAACATACAGTGCTCAATAAATATACTCCATTAATCAATGTAAATCCTTCACTTTTAAGAAGAACACAAAAATATTAATGTTTTTAAAAGGACATGTTGTCATCACTTCTTTGATGAAACGCAGCTTCAATTCATCAAGTGTTTCAATTTATGGTGAGCAAAGAAAATTATAGGAAGCAGCAATAAACGTATCATTTGCTCCTTTTGTCGTTATCCTTTTATGGTAGTTCACGGCCGCGAGCTTTATTTGTATTCCCTTGAAAGACACACCATTCTACATTTTGTCTTCCGGATGTGCTACTTTTGCAACAATGGAATTATATCAAATAATTTGGAGTAATTTGGAGTAATTTTGAACCAAGCAGAACAACTGGAAGGCTAGCGATTAGAAAGTTTTGCATTGTATAAAAATTATGGGAGCAGTAGTAGTGGACAAAGTAGTATGAAACAACATTGCACTCATATCGTTGCTGCAGAAGATCACAATTCTTTTTTCATAATTTAAATTATCTTCATTGGGGAAAAACGACAGATCATCACCATCAGATTACAATTGTAATAGTCGTCAAATTCAGAATTTTCTCAATCAGAATTGGCCAGGACTAATTTCATTGTTCTCATATTCGCTTTAATTCAATTTCTTCTGTAGCAAGGAGTTTTCTTTTTCACATTACAACACTTTAATTTGCATATATTGTCAACTATAAAAGCGTTATAAGATATAAAATGTCGACTTGCAACTAATGTGCATCTTGAAAATATCGATTTTACAACGATTTTCATATTCTTGGTTGTACTTAATTGGAAATATTATACAGATTAGTATATCATATGATAAAATTATTTATTAAGTATCGTTTCTTTTCAATATATCGGTATTGAAAAAGAAAGAAAATATTATATTGAGCTTATCATTTTAACAAAAAAAATGCAATCAGAAGAAATAGCTATAAATATAAAGAAGAAATAGTTTGTTTCACAAGTTTAAGTAAATTATTTTTAATAAAGTTAAAGGTAATAATGAATTTTCCAATGGCTACCCACACAAAAATTATTTCATTTAATACGAAAAAATATAAATTCATTAGAATTATTCTACAAAGCTTGTAAAATTCATTCCAGTCTTTTTATTATCTCTATTGTGTTCATTCTGCAAGTCAAAAATAACACTATAACACGTAGACATGAATCTGCACAAAATTCTTTTCAGCTACTTTTATTGAACCTATGGATCCATTAGGGAAATAGATGAGTTAATGGTTTTTATCTGTCGTTCTATCTAAAAGTGAACAAAACAACCCTCATTCTGAGTATGTCTCTCGATTATAAATATCGATTTTAAACTTATTTCTCTGTTCTTAATTGTAGTTTTTGGGATGAGAAACATCATGTGCTTTGTATTATTATTGGCGAAAGTAATTTCGGTTTTGTAGTATAAAATAAAACACTTTTTTTAACAAAGAATAGTTTTTAATCAATTATATATTTTCCATTTTGCTCAATAACTTCCGCCATATTTCTTCCAGTTTCATGATTCTGCATCATAAAATTTCTGGTCCTTATCAGCAATAAACTGAACCAGGTGCGATTGAAGGTTATCGTTATTTGTGAAAGTTTAATCGTTCAAAGAATTTCGCAAACTTCGAAATAAATGGAAATCAAATGGTTCCAGATCAGGGCTGTATGTGGGATGTGGCATCACTTCGAAGCTAGCTCCAATAGTTTCCCACCGGTTGTCAAAGATAATGGTGGAGCACTAAATCTTCCCAATTTGACAATTCTGGCAGCTTTTCTTTGTTTACTTAATCCAGTTTGATTAATTATTCACAGACATCAGAATTGATCGTTTGGTTCCTTGGAAGTAGTTCAAAAAACACAACACCTCTGTAATTCCACCAAACTGACAGCATGAGCTTTTTTTGTTGTTTTTCAGCTTTCGATGTGGTTCAAGCTGGTTCATCGTGTTTGCTCTATAATCGTTTTCGAACTATGTTAATGTACAGGACCCATTTTTAAAGAAAGAATCGGTTTCATTTCGTTTAAGGAGCATATCGCAAATGTTGCGATCCTTTGGTTAAATGAATTCCTTTCAATTTTTGAGGAACCCAAATATCAAGCTTCTTAACTAGCCCAAGACATTGTGAGTTTTTTTCAATTGTTGATATTGATCCTGGTTGACGATCCACTTCAATTTTGACTTTGATTTTGTAATCATCAACTTCAGTAGGACGATCAGAACGTTGCTCATCTTTGAGGGAATTTTTTATACCAATTCTGACACGTGCGGTCTGTTAAGCAATCAGCACCATAAACTTCACATATTTCTTCGTGAACCGCAGCAGCTTTCTTTCCTTTACTGAAATAAGAAAGTGAAATATGCCGAAAATGTTCGTTTCTGCACTCTATTTAAAATTAACCCACAACTAATAGCGCAAGTACGCACTGCTTGCTTCTAAAGTTACGTCAATGTGTCCAGTATCACGTGACGAACAGCAAAGTACAACACTAACATGACTTATTCACAAAATACAGCGAAATTCTTTATCAGTAAAATAGTCCAGGGTATTTAGATTAAAATCTACAAAAATAGAAAAAACTGGTAAGCAGTAGATATCAAAATGCAGTTCTTTGCATGGCGGTTCTTTGCGGCCAAAAGAAAAGTCTACATATACTGGTTGCGCCATTTTCGAAAAATGCATTCTGATGTAATAAGTGCATTTTGCAATTGTATGATTTGTCGAAAAAATATCAAACCCGGAAGAATTGCTCACAAATCGTTTCTCGGGGGATTTTCGGTCATGCTGAGGCCCATTCTGGTATTGAGATTCGCCGGGGTAGTTCTATGGGAGTGCTTGATGGTAAATTTTGGCCGAAATTGGCCGAAAATCGTTTCTCGGTGGCTTTCGGGCATGCCGGGAACCAATTTTGCCAATGGAATCGAGTGTGTTCATTATCAATATATTGGACAATTCTATCAAACGCCTGATCTATTTTGGAAGTGAGGTCAACTGCATCTTTAGAAAAATTCAGAGAGATATAAATGTCACCGAAACATTTTCTATGATACACAGTATCTGAGGTATTGAAATTAGATACACTTTCTAGTCGCTCTAAAATAGCTTGTTTTATAATCTCATCATATTGACAATGAGAATGCAATAAATGCTGAACGATCGTTCCTTCAATATTACGGTTTTTGCTCTTATTACAAATGTGTCTAAGGGATTTTTTCTGAGGATCAAAGTCACTTAAAAAAGGCGCGGTATATAAGCTATAAGTTATTTCATGTAATAATATATATATATATATATATATATATATATATATATATATATATATATATATATATATATAATTGAGATTGAACTTACATTTTGTTCAAAACTTAAAAACTGAAGGCAACACCAGTCTCTTATATTCCATAGCCAGGAATATTGTTTACAGCCTGGACCACTCGTTCCGTCGATCTTTCCTTTCAGTTTGAGCTTCAGAGTTGAATATCTCGGTCCTCGCAGGATGTGTCCCAAATAAGATACTTTTCGTTGTTTAATTACCGCGATCAGTTCTCTCTCCACACCCGCTGTCCTCAGTACATCTTCTTTCGCCATGTGCTCGGTCTATGGGATCCGTAGAAGTCTTTATAACTGCCACATTTCCATTGCTCCTATTCTGTTTAAGGAACTCACTTTCAGGGACCATGTCTCCACACATACAAAAGGATTGACCAAATATAACATTTTATCACCATCAATCTAAGGCTTAGGGTGACTTTTCAGTGGATTATAAACTTATTAAACTTTGTAACGGCTGTTTTTGCTATTGCTATCCTAGCTTTAACTTCCTCGCCTCAATCCAATTTTTCATTTAACATACATCCGAGGTCTTTAAATTTATTGACTCTCTCTATCTCATTTCCATTGACAAGTGATTGTCTTATACCACCATAATTATTTTTATCCCCCTAAGCACCGCCCTAGAATCACCCCTGGACACCCCCGGTGAATTTCAATGGCAGTGGCAGTGGCAGCATTCAAACGATTTTTGAGCAATTTTTCCGGGTTTCCAATCGTTTTATAAGCAAAGAATGCAATTTTTGAAAAATGGTGCAACCAGTGTATATACACTTTTCTTGCGGCCGCTTTACGAAGACGATGTAAAGAACCGCATCTCTATATCTACTGCTTACCAGTTTCCGATTTGTTTCCATAATTTAGGGTACGGTAGCACCAGAACGAGGTACAGATGAAGATGGAATGCGACGGGGATAGTGGGTATTCACCGATCTTATATTTTGCAATGTATTTTGCAATAATTTCAAGAAGGAATAGTTTTATTTCTTACTTTAGAGTATGTAGATAAAATGTAGATAAAATTCATATTGATCAGTAATGTACCGAAGAAATTGAACTTGTATATAAACTTGTTCACCCCATGGAATAGTTGACAAAATTCGGAAAATGAAAGTATTATAATGACCTGCTCTTCCACGTACTCTGTTTATTAACGGGAAAAGATGTAAGAAATAAACCCCCACAAATATTAGAAAACTGATAAGTGGTTAATGAAATTCTAATAGCTGATTTTTTTCAGTTTACCAAACAAATTTATTGAATATTTAAAATTTGATTGAGAAACTGGAATAAGATGAATGATTTTCAATTTGAATATTCCACGCTGGAATGAATTTTCATAGAACTTGAAAAATTCGGAGTTTATAATATGCATCTTTAGTTCTAGAATGATTCAGTTATAGAATGTTACAGCATTCCACATCCCATGTAGTTGCAATTTTGTTTTTGGCTTTATTCCATATAGAAACGAGCACTTTTGGTCAGAAATCCCCAAATAGCGCAATCTTGGAATAATAGAAGAGAAGTACGTGTTAAAGTGGCAATTTTGTACAGTGGCAGCTTCTTTCGACCTCTATCAAAGAATAAAAAATTTCTCTGAACAGAAAATTCGAGTGTTCGATAATAAAACGTGAAAGTTACCAGCTATTGTCAGAAGACAAATGGGTCTAATTTGCATAGCGAAGTGATAACGTTCCTTCGGAACTATATATTTTATTAATTCCGAATTCCCGTTGTTCCACGGGGAACGTAGGTCTCAGATAACGGAATACGTACATTTCCTTCTGTGTATAATGCATGGTTTCGTTCTTCAGAATCCAATATACTCGACGAATTATTCATAGGTAGTTGACGCCTATTTGTCTCACTTTGAATGTACTTTGGCGACAAATTTCTGTTTATCATGAATACGTTACACTTCTTATAGTAGTGGGATGATCAAGAATATCAAGACGTTGTGCAGCTCTCATTACACACAATTATTATAAGTAAGAACCGCAAACAAAAATTCATTATCTTTGCAAATTTCTGTTTTATTTCTATGAAACTCGAGTAGATTAAGACTGGGATGTATTATTGTTATTATTTGTACTTAACCACTTGATAATTAACTGATTGATTAATTTAGATAACGATAAACAGTGGCGGACTAAGCCCGTCACAGGCTCGGGGCGACAAAGTTGAATGAGGCCCGCCAGCTTAAAAACATCTAGTTTTACAAGCTTTGTTATTCAGTTCACATTTGTATGTATAAATAAGTGTTTATGTTTATTTCGGTAAAATCTGGCGAGTGAAATTTAAATTCGCCTTAAATTATTTAGGCTAAATAAACATATATATCTACAATATGGAATGGATATGGGTGGAGAAAATAAAATACGACTCGATCGACAAAAAAAATTAGATAAAATAAATCAAAGATAGTTTTTTGTATTTTTTGTAGCGTATTATATGTGTTTTCGTGCCTTCACTGAACTCCTCAATAACTTCTGTGAAATCGATTTCTTTTGAAATTTTTCTTTCTATTGAAAGCACGGCTAGATTAACCAGTCGTTCTTGGCCGATTGTAGATCAGTTTAAACTCCTCTCGCATGATGCAACCGAGATGCAACTATTCAAAAAGTATCCAAGTATGAGCGATATACAGGGTAGAATTCACTGAAGTCTCATATTATTAATATTTGAAGGATTTCTTGAGCTCTCCATTTGGCAGCAACTTCCATACTCGTATCGGTAGCTTTTACAGGCTCTTTGCCAAATTCACCATAAATTTGTATCAGATTGTCAACTGCTACAGCCAGAGCGTCATCTGAAGCTTCTAGCATAAACTTTGTTTCAATAATTTGGAAAATATTATTGATTTGTTTCATGGCCCCATATCGTGACTGCAATTCTTGTATAAATCGGTCGATGCATTCATACATTGACCGACGTATTTCTTCTAGAATTGATAATTCAGTACCATGAGGTGATTCACCAGGCATCGTTCTTTTTATCGTCCTTTTCTCTCGTTTCTCGATGTTGACGTCAATGCTATTGCTTTTGTTTATGCCAAAAGTTACAGCATTGTCTACAATCGTGGTTCGTTCTGTCACTAAATATTCATTCAAGGCGTTTAGTTTGGTAATTCCTGTAACCAGAGTCATTTTTGGAGACTGCAAATATTGTTGAATTAAATTTACTTCCTCCAGTATAGAAAGCCAGAATTGTATATAGGTTAGAAAGGTAAAATCACAAACAGCCGGAAGGAGCAGGCTTGCTCCTGATCTTGTATCTGATTAGATCTTGAAAATGCTCCAAACTACTCTATGTATGACAATTGTTTCTATGTTTTCTTTTACAGCTTTTACTGACTCTTAATGAGCACTCCAGCTAGTATCCGATAAACGTTTTAAATTTTTTCCAGTTTTCTCTTTCAGTAATTGCCATCTCTGTGTAGATGACGAAAAGTTTTAATTTGTTTAATTTTGATTATAATGGTTTCTTATTCACTGAAAACCGAGATCTCGATGTACAAAAATGTAAAATGGCAATTAAACCATAGGAGGCCCTTTTTTTCAAAGGGCCATTCTTGCTCACCTGATAGTCCTATCATCATTTGGAAAGTCGCGTTGGAAAGAAGAAGAGTTGAACTAAAAATCCTTCATCTTATTCTTTTAAATTTTTTTTGACCTCAAAAAAGTGTTCAAAAAAGGGGTAAAAAAATTATAAACAATTTTTTAAACATTTTATAAAAATATCGTAATACTAATATCATATTTGGAAAGCTGGCAGTTTAATTTGAGGCGAAGACATTTTTTTAAAATTTACTGCGGCTTTATTTTTCAATATTAAGGAATTTTTATCAATAAAAGTTTCAATAATCTATTATTGAAAATGTGCATTTGGTAGCAGTATAAGTGACACTGTGCTTCTCCGCTGCTCTGCGAAGCCGAGACTTCAAATCTGCGGAGCGCTGAAAAATATTAATTATCTCCGTAACTATTGATCAGCTAAAATTAGATGTCACATTAGTTTTTTGCTAAAATTAATAATTTACCCAGAATTTTCCTCTCTATGAATTTTGCAATTTTTTGTAACTTATTTATTAACTAAATAAACAGTAATTCATAATGGCATAAAATACTTTGCATTCTAGGTGAAAATTATTAATTCCCTGGGAAAATATTTCGTATTTACTGCTTTACTTGAATAGGCCAGGACACTTACGAAAAAAAAAAGCTTTTGGTGGCAAAATTAATAGTAGAAAAAAACAACGTCATCGTGTTCTAGGGGTTAAAGGAAAGTTATGTGCATAAAATTCAACATTTTTTGTCCATGCGTTATGCGTAAGAATTCTAATTCCGGCTAAACATAAAATATATACAGATTGTTCAAAATTAGAGACTAGCAAAGTGTTGTTACAATAGTGAAATAAATAATAATTTGATTATGAAAATGTAAAATATTCAATTTATTGTTGGGATTCATCAATTTTTTTTCAAAAATATCTCTTTTAGATAATCATTCTTGAAAAAATATCCTTTCCTCATGAATTCTTTATGGAAAAATTTTTCTATAATTTGCTGCGGCATTTTCGTAACAACTGATTTTATTAAAATTTTCAACAAAAAATATTTCTAATTGTTTGACATATTATTAATATATTCGAGATAAATTCAAACCTACATAGTTTTTAGAATTAAAATATATGTCAAGCTCTAAAAACATAGCAGCTTTTCCTGTAATGTATTTTCATTATTGAACATTTTGTAGTTAGAACAAAAGTGAGAGCAGATTATATTTTTTTGTTATATAGATAATATGAAGTATTGCCGACCGTACTTAGATAGGAGCAAAACCAATTATTGGGTAGATCTGCAGAATGTATCAACCTAAGTAAGAACAATCTACGAATACTAACAGGAATTCTAACGGATCACTGTCTCCTCAACAAACACCTGAATACGCTAAGACTAGCAGATAATGCTGCGTCTAGGTTTTGTTGCACAAAGGACTAAACCTCTATCCACATTCTCTCGAAGTGTGAAACACTAGGAGCTCCAGAGCACTGCATCTGGGAGCGCATAAAATAGAAGACAAAGATCTCTGACGATTAAAGCCATCCTACATTCTAGACTTTTTAAAAGGAGTGGGATTAATGGATCAGTTTAAACACTGGGCTCTCCAGTATCGCAGCAAGAAAGGGGGACAAAATAGATTCTTTGAATCGCAGTGTATCCGAGACCCCAAAACTATACATACTCTTCATAAAATTTAAAACTAGCCCACGAAAAAGAATCTAAAGAACATATTGAAAGGTATTAGATATTTTTCTATTATTTGAAAAGTATTAGCATTAGTATTATAAAAATAATTGAACTGTGTTACAAAAACCATATAAGCCAGTATAATTAACAATTCACATAAACGTTTTATTATAGAGAAACGTTGGCCACAGTTCTTTATTTGCTAATGCCGGTTATACCAGTACTTTATTACTAGCAAAATAAAACAATTCTCTTATGATGTCACATAAAACGGTGATATTCTAGAAAATTGAAAGTCTTTGTTATTCATAACATTATTTCCAGAGTCGACTAACGTGTCAAGAGGATGTGAACTTCACATATACATATCGTTGTTGGGAACTATATTTTCTCATCAAATCTCATGAATATGAATCTTCAGACAATTCAGACGGTTCATTTATAATACGTCTCTCCAACTTCGTCCTTCGAATTCTACGAAAACGTAATTATCTGGATCATGTATAGCCTTATATCGGTTATGATACGACTATAGAAGAAAAAAAAAAGAAAAATGTTCTCATCTTGTTTTAATCGATCCTCACATCTAATACCAAGAATAGCTACGATTAACATCAAGTTCAGTTCTAGAAGTTTATTTCATTAAAGGTTATTGCTTCAGCTATCATTCTGTAGGATTTGATGGATTTAATAGAAGTTGTTGATGTTTCTAATTCTGGGAATAGAGCTCAATCTATTCAATATTAAGGAGGCTTCTAAAATCAAGCGGGATAACGAGATCATTAGTACAATTAGTCATAGAAGATTTTGGGGAAACTATCATAAGGAAACTTAACATATTCCATTCATTTTCGTTAATGATTGATTTGAATAGATAATTATATTAATGCTTTATTACTGTTCCTTACAACTAATTCATAATCAGTCTTAACTATTAACTCTATCTTTGGAGTAGATAGTGTCTTGCTCGTATTTAACATACAGGTCTTCATATCTAGTATCAAAGTCTAGTATTTTCAACAGCTTGAAACTATATATAGTGTGGCCCTGGATAGAAAAAACGACTGTGGTAAAAAGTAAAAATAATTAAAAAATGTTTCCATTTTTTCAGAGTTCAACCTGACTTGGTTAAAGTTAAATTTCTAGCATAGTTTTAGTTTTGAAAAACTAAGCATTATTTTTGGGTTTTCTCTGTTAATAAATTTTTTTGAAATCAGTTATAATTTATAGTCCATGTTGATACTATATCAGTGTAAAAAGTACATCCTTATTAGAGAAAGAGAAATGCTCTATTGTCATAAAATGGTTATAATTTGTAGACAAAAGTTTCTAAAAACTAAAAAACATACATAAAAATAACTAAATAAAGATACAAATACAATAAAATTTCAATCAACAAAAGGAAACCACAATGATTAACAAAATTATAGATAATAGTAATAGGTAATAATTAGTGTATAAGTCTACAACAAAATTAAACCAGTATTCAGCATGCCCGGAATTAAATATTATTATTAGAATAGAAGTCGTTTACAGAATAGAAGGCACTTTCCAGTAAATATTCTCTCTAATTATTGCGAAATGCGGGAAAAGATGATATCGATTTTATTTCAATTGGCAAGTGATTGTGCATTTTTTAGCATTTTAAAATATTGAGCCTTTAACTATTTCTGAAGTGGATAGCCGTGCAGCGATTTTACTGAAATTGAAGAAGAGTGCTTACGAATTAGGCAAACGGAGCCAAGGTGACTAAGGAAAGAATAGTCAGAATTTTTAATCTTCTAAATAAATCCCTGCAGTGAGCCCACCCTGCTGTTTAGTCCGAGTAAATATCAAACAGCTCTCTTTTGTAGTTTGAAGATTCGCTCAAATTGAGTCGCACCACAACGTACCCCATATGGGAAAAGCATATCGGAGATGCGATTCAATAAGAGCATAATAAACTGTTAAGGAGATGGATAAGTTCATTTTTTTGGAAACTGATATCAGGGCAAACAGGAGGAATTTAATTTTTTAGATAAGGCGGCAATATGTAACTCCCTTTTCAAGAAATTGGCCACAACAAGCCCTAAGAATTTTACAGATTCAACGACGTCAATGCTGGCGTTATTCAGTAAAAAGGCAACAATGTATTTTTGTATGATAAAACTTTTTAGAAACGTTGAGACAGAGACACCATGATTTAAGGATGATTAGGTCACTAGATAAGAAATGCTTCTCCATTTGCGCCTTACATAGTATTAAATGAAAAAAATTCTCTACAGTAAAGTGCCTTTTATGTGGCAAATGCAAGAAATACATTTATTTTAGATAAGTTGTTTAGATACAATATTTGAAACCCTATATCAAACCTCAAAATCGATCAACTATAAATATTAATTTTCTCATGTTCATTCTACAAATCAAAGATTAGTATTTATAACAAAGAACTGTCAAACACTCGTTTATATTACATTACGCACACACTATTATTATTTTTTATTACAATGTTAAGATTAGATGAGAAAGTGATTCGAGTTAAGGTACCGGCGAAAGATTAATAAATATGCTTATTTGTTTAGTGAGAGATATTCAAATACTGCAATGAAAAATAAAATACTTGGCGTTTGATCAAGATATTTCTTGCAGTAGGAAGGATTTAGTTGCTTTAAATTCAATAGATGCATATCCCAAAATCCAAAAATTACAGACTTTATGAAGCAAACAGAATTTATCCGTACAAAGTCAAAACTTGTTACATTTTCGGAGAAAGTGACGATAATCTATTTTTTTTTTTTCGAAGTGAGTTAATTGAAGAAAATGAAAACTTTCGTAAATAATAATTCGTATTGGAAAATACGCAAATATAAAAGGGAGATTAGTGGAGCCGAACATTTAATTTTCAACTTAATATCACTAATTCAGCACAATATTCAGCTGTAAGACGAGGTCGATTTGATCGAAAAATCTTCTTGTGAGTTCGGTGGAATTATGAAGGTTTACTGTACTTCTAAATCATCCCAAATGGTCGAGCTTTCAACGCATATATAGAGTGAACAACAGATGCGAATGTAGCGGAGAAATATTTAACCGCAAGCGAGCTCTCTTACCAAACAATGCTAAACCACATACAGTGAAAGTTATGCGAAAAAACATCGAAGAGCTTGTGGCTCTGAATTTCCTCTACATCCAGCATTAAATCCTAACCTGTTTAAAAAAAGCTAGCTAATCGTTATGTTAAAATCATAAATACTTCGAATATTAAGGCCTTTTGTTTTTGTGATTATTTGATAAGTAAAGTGGATATTGAAAACCGAAATTATCTATAAAACACCCTCATTATTTCTTGTTAGCAGCATGTTTTCCTGAAAACGGACCTGTTTCTTCTTTTTCTTTAATTCAGAAATTTTTTTTCGACTAAAAATCATATACACGAATCTTTGTGAAGACCTCTGATCTTTATGTGAAAAACTTAGTGATTCAACTAGAGACGATTTTTCTTGAAAGAAAAATATTGTTGACACCTACGTTCAGAATAAAATAGAACTTCCAATTATAAGTCTCCCTTTCATCTTTATGACGCTCCTACAAACCACAATATTTTCATCTGAATGAATCTCACAACTTTTTATTCGCTTTCAAAGTATCGAAATGTTCTCATATAGTTAGATAATGTAAACCATTTTTTGGTCCATTTGTTTTTCGTTCAGTTTCTATTTGAGAACGAAATTTGTGTTGGTTATTCCTATATTTGCAATTTTCTGAATATATTTCCAAGTTTTTAAATTTCTTGTTCTATTCTTTTGAAACAAACCATGATTTTTTATTCAACTATAATGTGTCTAATTATTCTTATATAGACATATGATATTAGCCCCATATTGTCACCAGTTTGTTTTTCTTCTTTCTTGTATGAAATTGGTGTACTATTTTTTACCCTCTATTAATATCTGAACATATCTACAAGTTCTTTCCTTCCTCCTCAATGTATCCACCAATTTCTGAGCATCCATACCAATATTATAAATGTTAATGTAGGATTATGTTACGCAAAAACTACTAAACCGATCATCATGAAATTTTGTGCACATATTCTTGGAATTATGAGAAGTAATATATGAGACTTTCTTAGGAAAGATTAAAAAACGATTTGTCGAAAAATCTCAAAATCTAAATTCTTTAATGCCATTTAGCATTTCAGTAATGAAGTTCCAGCTCGGATACTGTGATACCGTGGAACTGTATTACCGACGGTCACGTCAATATCCCATCCAATTGACTATGGTTTCAACTGTTTAGAATTTTTCCATATTTATTTTTTCCTGACATTATATATGCAGAATAAAACTATTTGAATTTTGAGGTTAGGTGTCATTTTTGGAGCTAGACGCTATTCATTGCTTTAGATCTTACTCTTTGGTTTTAATTTTTACTCTGTTCTTATGTAAAAATGCCTCGGAAGCGGAAATCTGTTCTATCCAAACAATAATCGCGGGCTCGAGCAACAAGAGTTACACGAAATCAAGAAACTTCGGTTCACGGGGAGCTGAGGCGACAACAGTAACCAGGGTGACGAAGTGTTTTGAGAGCAACTGAAACTCCTCATCAAGTACTAGTCCCTTCAGAAAGACAAGCTACGCTGCAGGTAACTCACCTCAACAATTATAGGCGAGAAGAATTCATAATGCAGAAATGCAGATCACGCGTCGTCGAAATTTCATGCGTAAGTATTGGTCGGTATTTAATGGTACTGGGTTTTAATATGATCCTTCAATTGAGTATCATAATCATCCTTTGATTGTTATAGGCTCAATGAATAAAAAATATCACTTGCGATACTTTCCATTGGAAATATGAAACTGTTGGAACTGTGGGAATGTTCTGTTCCAGTGATAAAGTTTCACTTCCATTACTTGGTGAACCAGAAGAATCTGATACAGATCCTCAAAGCAATTTTTGAGCAAAATAAGAAAATATAACTCTTGCTTTCAATCATATTGATTCATTTCTATTGTAATGATCTCTGATACTTATTTAATGGCTATATTTGTACATAATATGTTTATATCGTAGAATCCTGAAGATACCATGGATTGCCAAAGTGAGGAATGAGGATATTCTCAGGCGTATCAATAAAGACCGTGAACTCTTTAACATCGTGAAGAAACGAAAGATTGCATATCTTGGCCATATAATGCGAGGCCATAAATATCAATTCCTTCAGCTGATAGTCGAGGGCAAGATTGAAGGTAAGAGAGGATTGGGACGGAAGAGGATGTCATGATTACGGAACGTGAGGCAGTGGACGGGTATACAAGATATTCAGACATTGATCCATACCGTTAGAGATAGAGAAGCCATGAAAAATGTGGTCGCGAACATCCATTAATGGATAAGCATTAAAAGAAGAGAATGTTTACAACTAATTAAATTTTTTATTGCTAAAACTACTTATCGTTTTTTCATTGTTTGTTGGGCTTAGATTCTTCAAAAGATTCTCTGTCTCTATATCCCTACCACCATTGCTGTTTCTTCACAATAAATCGAGTATAGGTTTCATATTTCAGTGTCTCTTGATGTCTGTACTTCAAATTTATGTATTCATCTGTAGCCTATAGTACAATGTCTTCAATTTGAAACCCTCCAACCCGTAGATTCTTCTGTAATTTAGAAGGTTGTGGCTTATAATACTTATAACCTAACCAATATTTAAGGCTTCTTCTTGTTCAGATTCATGTCCATTTCTACGTGACGTTTCCTACCAGCGTGAATTTTAAATTAAATTGTGTTATTTTTACTTTTATTATTTTCAAATAATATGATAAATAGAATTGAATTATGTGGTTAATTTAAACCAAATTCTTATTGTTCACAAATTTTGATTCCAACTACATATATTGTAGTGGAAGCCAATCACGCATTTCATTTCATTGATAAACTGAAACAAATTATCATAAATCATCGGTCCCACTAGTAAAATTTTCAGAATATAGAGAATGTTATCAAAAAATTTGTTACAAAAATATTGGCGTCAGAAGTCGATAAGGAAAAAGGTCTTGACCATTCGACGGTAGCTTATAAATAAAATCTGAACTCGTGATGTAAATTCAAATACGAGGGCTATTTTTTTTAAACTCCAATATACCATGTATGAATAACATAATGAAGTAAGAATATGATTTTACTTACTCGAGATATGTATATGAACAGATGTGATAGACATATCATAATCAGTAGTACAAGGTGGGTGTTGAAAGTTATATCGAAACTTCTGGTGTTATGTTTCTGTCACAATAGCACTAAGCAATCTTTTATTATCATGAATCAGAATGGTATATGGGAACATGGTTCTTCATCTGCTCTGAATCATTCTATTGAGGTGACGTACCGTCTCATAATAGACTGCATTTGTTATAATTTCTCCTTTGAATTAAAAAAGAAGCGAGCTTTTTCTATTTCACAAACATTGAATCCGCTGTTTCCTTTTTGAATTTTCTGATGGTTTTTTTACCTTCTTAATATCGTATAGGACCAAAGTCTCATCTTCAGTAACAATAGTCTTCAGGAAACTGTTTTTCACATTGTTATATCGTGTGAAATACGTTGGGTTGACGCCAATCGCTTCATTTTGTTCCTCTTGCTCTACATTCTCTAGTATTCCAACTTGCTGGTCACAATTTGAAACATGGAAGGCCGTTATATATTTTGTTAAATTTTATACAAAGTTCGCTGATAATAAGCCTCCTTGTCTCGAGGATCACTCACTTAAATCGGTCCACCAAACTAGCAATAGCGACAATTTTATGTTCTTCACCACCTTCATCATGAACGTCGTTTTGTAAATTTCTCACATTTTCTCACTCATAGAGCATTAACACGCAGTCATCCAGTTATAAATATCAGCAACGCTGCATCATTCAGCTTGTGGAAAACGAATCACAGTTGACATCACGTAATTGTCAGGAGCATGAAGGTATCATTGAGTAAGCCACTCAATGGTACCTTCATGTCATCAGTTAATTAACTTTTACTTGACAGAAATTCACTTTCACTGGAAAAAACTGGCGTCAGA
Organism: Diorhabda carinulata; assembly: GCF_026250575.1. Taxonomy (NCBI): domain Eukaryota; kingdom Metazoa; phylum Arthropoda; class Insecta; order Coleoptera; family Chrysomelidae; genus Diorhabda; species Diorhabda carinulata. The sequence goes on along the minus strand of NC_079462.1, from coordinate 25,309,889 downwards.
AATATTGTGACTAATTAGTGCCGAAGAAAATTAGTATACATGAGAATTGAATAGTTCGTTTTTAGTTTATGTTTTCTTGGACATCATTAAAATAATTGGGAGATAGAATTTTCAAAGGAAATTTAGTCTTATTATATTCATTTAATATGCTGATCAAATTTAACAACAGAGATAACTCAGCCGTCTGTTCAAAGAAATCAAGAACATATCATTACACTTTCATTCACAATTTGTTCCCAGAAATTTCGAACTAGATAAAAGCATATTTGTGGGTTTCTAAAGACCGCATGACATGATGCGAAACAACGCTCAATGCAATGCAAGACGCAATATTTTTTCATCAAAAGTATGCACAATGGAAGTTCAGCTGATTTTTCCATGCACTTAAGGCCGTTTGATAGTGCATGCAATTTCTTGCAAGTTCAAAATATTGCATAGAGAAATACTGCACGTCGCTTGACATTATGCAAGTCTGTTGCCATGTCTGCCACTAACAAGAATTCAATAAGTGAATTAAGCAAATGCCTTACCTAAAATTTAATTCAATATTTTATGACCAGAAAATTATGAAAGTAACTAGATTGCTTCCTAGAAATGCAGTTTGCTCGCAATAGAAATGGGACCAAACCGATGATGTTGCAAGTGCGAAGCTGAACTTCATATGCATATGCTTTCTATCAAGAAATATTGCGCCTTGCATAGCATTGCACGTTGTATTGCACCATGTCAAGCGGCCTTTATTATATATTTGGTACCATTTTTTTGCGTGCAAGATGCAATTCTACAGAGAAGTGAGTTTCTAATTTGATGATATCACGTCTCTCGCCAAGGATTTCTTAGTTATTTTATGTTTTATTTGCATTAAAAGTTTTTCGGATGTTTCTTCATCCATTTTTAAATACTTTTTGTATGTTTTCTCGTCTACTTCAAGGACCTGTCCTACCATTGCCTGGTGCTCTTTTCTCTCCACCAGACTCCAAAAGAAAGGCAGCAAAGATATAGTTATAGCTAGTGATACACTTTTTCTTGTTTAACGGTCACAAAATATTGAATAAAATTTGAGGTTAAGTAAGTGGCTTTAAGAATTCAAGGTGTAAAATTAGAGTCCAGCTTCAAGAATGTGGGAGAGAGCCACTGGAAGATATTCTGACAACACATTACTCATTGTAGTGTGATTTTTCATTTAAAATACAAGCTTCAGGTTTTTCTAGTTATAGATTATGAATATATTTTTTCGTTCATTTTCCATTCGTTCATCCTTATTTTATCGTTATAATATAGTTCGTCAAATCTGTTATCATGAAATACTCCATTACAAACACATTTTCTCGCTATAACGTTACCAAAATACTTATAATTTCAGCTACAAACATATTATGAACTATTTCTGATTAGAGTGGGAACTCGTTTCTCTGAATTTTCTCTTATCCGGTACTGATTTGGAGTAAATCCCAAGAGATTTTGAAATCGAATGAAAGGTGCAAAGAAGAATGAATAGAACTGCGTGTAACGATTAGGCGTCGCAGTTTTCTTAGAAACTTCTTTTTATCATTTTGTTGAAACCTATAACGTCAACATCGACGTACGTGTGACGTTTGAATATATCACTAACAAGCTCGTTAAAAATATTTTCCTCAGAATACAAAAGAACGTATATGTATTGAATCATAAGAAGGATAAACGGAATCAGATAAAAACCTATAAACAATTTTTATCGTTGATATATGTTCTGCCCACATAAATTTTTGAATATGATTGCAATGAAAAGTATTATCATTATTAGTAGTGAATATTAGCTGTGCTTATATGCTTTCAAGGGTAGAGAGACAGACAACAATATGTTTATATGAAAAAATTGAAATTTCTTAAATTTGTTTAATATTAAAGCAGCGCCAAATATATTTATGTCCTGTACAACTTGTCACACTTTTATACAACGCAAATTGTTGAAATTTTCAATACTGAACTGAATTTTTTAACTCGATATACTCTAATTCAGCTACGAATACTATATTCATATCATACATTTTGTCTACACCAGCTCAATTCTTTGAGATTTTTAAGGTGTTGTTATTACAAATAAATATTGATGAATACGAAAATATTCAATTTTAATAGATGGCACCATTTTCTTAACATCCTATATAAATTTTTGTCAAGATTTTCACAGATTTTGAAAGCTGTAAGTATGATTTGTTCAAATCCCAAAAATATTAGGCCTGACTCACTTAAACTTAGAAATATATTATTTTAGTGGAGGGCTGCATGTCTTCAAAAAGTTCGAAAATGTGAAATAATTAAACAATGGTTGACTTTAGACATATTATGCCTTATATAAAGTTATATAAATTTTGCGCTAACTCCAAAAATTTCATAAAAACCATAGTATTCCGTTTAAAATAAAGAAATTTGGGTCCACTTCCGGTATAACCGGAAGTTTCATAAAACTGAAATTATTGTAACTGAATGGAGCATTTTGGAAAACCCATGCAAGCAAATTTTCAGAATACTAGGCCCAGCACTTTTCCATATGCATATCGATTCAGCTCGTCATGAAGGACCCTGTACATTGGACGAGAACCTTACTGTGACCTCATAAGACGCCACATTGATAAAGAACTAAAAAGATGTCTCACTCCAACCTAACACAATCCAAAAAACTTATAACCATATCAACTCATAATTCTGAGAGATCTACATCGAGGTGGTGGTCGGTATTTTAAAAGGACACTGCCCCGTTAAATATCACCATAAGACTTTTGGCGTGGCAGAGGATGACGGTACGGATTCTGCGAGAAAGCTAATGGAAACAGCAGATAATTGTGAATATCCTACCAATTTAACATCTTGTAGAAAATATCTTTTAGGTGCACCTCCATAATTTATTATGGAAAATTTCTTTCATTACAATCAACAGAATAACAATATTTTAAAAGTATTCACGTTTTAAAGAAGCCATTCCATAGGTTTATAATCGTCTCTACATTTCTTAGGACCGTTTAATGGCTTCTGAAAAGTTTTGTACATATAGTAGCCATTTTCAGGTAATTTTCGCAAAATGTTTGATGCTCTTTCAACCAAAGCTTCTTTATGATCCTATTTTGGGGCTACAATTCAATCTCATTCCTAGTATACTAAGATCCATTTTCCATATCATCTTTTAGCCATTCTGATCACAAGTCTAGTTCGTTTACTTCTGGCTTATAAGACAACAATAATGCTTAAGAAGCAACGACAGTTTTTATATTTCAACTGAATCTGTTTACAACTTCGTTTGGTTTGAATCTTTTTAAAAGCAACGTACCTCTACGTTTTCCTCGGTTAGTTCTTCACTAGTACATCAGGGTGAACACTTATTTTGGCACTGTAACTTAAACTTTTGTTCTTTGATCCACCTCTGGCCGAGGGCACTAGAAGTTCTCTTTCGATGATAGAGTTGGGCACGTACCACAGGGCGTTCACAATAGTTTTAAGGGCTTTGCTCTGAAACCTTTGGAGAAACGTTGCCATTTCTGTTTTCCTGATGGTTGGCCGAACAGAAGTTTAAATTAAATAGAGTATAGGTTTAAGTATACTTCCTTGATTTAATTAGATATAATCCCGTATGTTTATCTTGATATTTGACAAATAAATGCCTATCCTCCAAATAGGATTTTAATATTAGGTAAAAGTGACATAGAAGTTTAATCTTGATTTTATATAACAACTCCTCCTGAAAAACCTTATCAAAGGATTGGCTGATTTAGAATCGCTGCTGAGACAACTGTCTTTTCTTCAAAGGCTTTATTTATATTATCTACCACTCTATGGAATAGCTCTATCGTACCATGTTGCTTACGGAAGCCGAATTGATTGTTAGGGATTATTTATTCATTTTTGGGTACCTTGGATAGAATAGGTAATGAACTTATTATTATATACGATACGACGTAAGCTCACTCGCATTTTTCCCAGGCTTTGGAACCATTATTGTTTGGGCAACCTTCCATTGCAGAGGAAAATCACTCAGCCTAAGAGCTGCATTGAGTTAAGTTGAATGAATTCAAATCGCTTAGTAGGTATTTCTTGATATATTCGTATCCTTTGGGATAGTCTCCTGTAGGATAGCTCGTTTGATTTTTGCCCATTAAAATTTTTTTATAGGCGGTGTCTCTAGGAAATCTTTTATCTTCAGGTATATTTAGGGTCCATCATTTACGTAGATTTGAAACACTTCAAATGGATATTTTATGGCTTTTTCTGTATTATTTCCAGCTCATCCACCTGCTGTATCCTTCACAGGTAGAAACGTCTGTTGTGACCCTTTTAAATTTTTGGTAGCCTCCCACAAGAAATAATTTTTTAAAAAGTGAATAATTTTTTTAGTTTAGAGTTTAGAGATTTCTTTCATTAGTCTCAAAAAATTAAAACTAAATAGTCTAAAATTTCTAGTTCAATTTCTGAAATACACCAAAACTCCTGCAAAATATTATAACCATCAACATATTCAGTATTCAAATATTTATGCTAAAAATTCAATTTGCATTAATCAAAGGATGTCCTCAAACCATTATATTTAAAAACTTCATATCAGCTTTTATCTTTTCAACTGGTATATTTATACTGAGCTGACATTTCCAGCTTCTGAAAAATATGCAGAGAACGTTTTTCATGTACACTTTGATAAAAACCCTGCCAGAAAAAGAATTAATACCTTCTATATAGAACTCATAAATATATTGGGGAGCAGATAATTACAATCCTTTTTTTTATATTTCTAGAAAATATAATTTAAAAATTTAATTTTATTAGAAGATACAAGAATAGACTATCAAATACTTCTAGTATCTTTGAAACTATTCCCAATATTAAGTGTTCTAGAACATATAAAAAATCTTAAATGTGCTTGATAACATCCAACAACAATATATAGAACAAGAAACTAGTTTCACTAAAACCAATCTCGAATTATAAAAGAGAAAACAGCTAAGCGTAAAAATCAAAATTCAACTCGATAGTTCTGGTTGATATACGTACGGCGATACCACAATTTTAGTTTATTTATCACGTAAAATGAATTTACTAGGGGAAAACGATTTGATATATCTCACCAGATATATCTGAATAATTCAAACGAATTCCTCTTTTTCTGCCGTGCTCTGCCTCTGGGGATGCTATTTAATGAGAAATGAGTATTCTTGGGGTTACAACTGTAACAACCTCACCTGCTATTTATTTTACGAAACTGTATAACTGTCTAGAAAAAGATGTATGGAAATTATAACTTTAGATGGAAAATTCTACGATAACCGTAAATAAGTTTAAGTAGGAGCAACATAGATACGCGGAGATACATAATGTAGTAAACAACCTGAAATTTATAGGTACTTTTTTTACCATACTAATACGAGAGCGGTTTGAAGAAAGAATGACTTTTGAGATTGAGCTCACAATACGGAACCGTAGTTTACTGTAAGTATTCCAAAAATAGTTAATAAAATGAAAGACGTAATTATTTCAACCTAAATAGGTATGCATCGTGCTTGGAAAGATATCTGTAAGGTTGTTTTCGCAACTGTTTAATTCTGATTAAAAGTTCGCTCGCATTGAAAACTTACATTACTGTTTGAATATAATCATCCATAATTTAAGTGAATCTCACTTAAACCATTATACTCCAAAAACAAATACATTCAATACAGTAGACTTCAATCAACAAACATACCTATAAAAGAAGAAAAATCATTTTTTGGTCAATAGAGTCACGACCACAATGTTTGCGAATTTCAGTATAATCTTTATTTATTTAATTGTTATTAGTCATATCGAACGCTAATTAAAACTGTTTCACTTGTTGTCTGTTTGGTACCGCTGAATTGTTTTGACAAATTTATAATTCTTAGTAATATGATAGAGCCGTCAAAAAATTACATCTACCCTCGTATAAGAAATGTTATTTCAATATCACCATTATCATTTCACATAAAATTAATGTACCTTCGAGCAAAGATCATGATGAGATTAACGACATTTGTGAAAAACACTTGCCGGAAAGTGCTTTTTGTCATGGAGTTCAGAAACTCGGTCTCCAACGCATATTATGAGAAGTATAGATGACTTACTTCCATCAGTGTAGTTATTTGCGTCTAGAGTTTCGCAAGATAAGATCATTAATTTCCGATATGTCACTTCAGTAACAGCAGCCGCAATCGATACTGTTATCGCTACAAAACGCTACTAAGACAAATAAAACCATTTCTATTTGAAAACCATCATTATCTAAATATAAACTGGAAATTACTGTTCTTCAACTCATGTAACGTTGCAAAGCTACGGCTTTTATGGAGAATCGCATGGTTACGAGAAATAAAATCAACATCTTGACAAAAGTATATTCTTGATTTAATCCCAAAATCCTAATTTTTTTTTTCAATTTTTACTCTCTTTTCCATAACGATTTCTCTTTATGGAAATGTAAACAACATCGGTTCTCATAAAAACAAGTAGCTAAACACTAAACGGGAAACAATTAAGTTCATTTTCCTTACAACGTCTATGAATTCCCATACAATTTCTGTTTTTCCAGATTGTATTTTCGGAGTTACACATCAAAGCATAAAACCTTGCCACAATAATAATAAAAACAAAAGACTGAATCGAAAGGAAAGGCGAAACAACCATTCGAAAATGCTGGATAAGCTACATTGAGTTGACATTGATAAATGAGACCATAAGCGGCTCAAAAATAATTTTTTGTAGGAAATTTATTTTATAAAAATTCTGCCAACAATTTCATTTAGATGACATTGAAATAGTGAAAATAATATGAAGATTAGGTCATCATACTGACACTAAGAAATGAATTTTCATACGCAAAGAACATTCCTTCGATTTGATAATTTCAATAGGCCCCTTTCTCCACACTCTCAATTCACCAAAACACAAAAGGGAGAAAAAGGCGTCACACATATATTTTCCATTTTTAATAAGTGAAAATTGTTATCATTTCTAGGATTTACTGTATTTTGCTCTAAATTGATGGCAATTTTTATGTTGTTAACGATAGTCGTGCTGTTTTAGCCTATTTTCATCACATACTGTTTATAATAAAAAAGAATTCATATAGCTATGGGGTTGGTTGAGCTTCTTATGTTTTAACAATTCTATATATCATTTCCCACCTTTGCCGTCATTATCAGGTTTTACTTTGATAAAAAGCTAGTTAGTACTATATACTTTCAGAGACCAAATACTGCATCTTGTGGAAGAGTCTACAGCCGAAAACTTTGTAGTTGGGTGTCAGTTTGTAGCCTCAAACTCCCTGACTGCCTGTCATTGAGTCAATATTCAAAACCAAATATATACAGTTATACAGGGTGTTCCAAAATTATCTTTACAACTTCAAAAATTCATATCATATCATATCAACATAAACAATATATTTATATTCCGTCTTTTGCATGTATTACTGCAACTAATAAAGTTTCTTTTCCAATAGGCTGATCAGTTAGAAGTGAAGATGTGGACACCACAATATAAAGCTCAATGTGTGTCATGGTTCATAGAGACGAGATCAGATACACAGGCTCAACGGAACTTCACGGCAAAATTTCAAAGACATGGCACACAAGCTTCATGAGCACCGGATCAGTATTGCATAAAATTGGAGCCGGCCGACCCAGCATAAGTCCAGAAAATATGGAGCGAATACGGCAAACATTCCAGCACAATCCGAAAACTTCGTCAGGTTTCAAGGCAACTCCAAATGCCTACAACCACAGTTCACAGGGTTCTTCATAAACATTTGCGTCTATATTTCTATAAGGTACAGTTGCTGCAGGCACTGTTACCAACAGATAGACCAAAACGTGTGGAATTTGCTGTAGACATGTTACAACATATTGAGCATGATGAAGATTTCTTGGAAAAGGTGTGTTTCAGTGAATAGGCCACGTTCCATGTGTCTGTTACAATAAACCGTACGAATTTGGTGTTCTGAAACATGTAGTAGTCGAGCTTCAACGAGACAGCCCAAAGGTTCATGTGTGGTGTGTTCTTCTTCATAGAAACCACAGTTACTGGCTGCGTGTACCTGGATATGCTTCAAAACTTTGCTAAGCTAGAAGAATTACGGCCGATTATTTACTTCCAACAGGATGGTGCACTATCATACTGGTTGACAGCAGTTCGGGAACACCTCAACGAAACTTTTCCCAACCGATGGATTGATGAAGTGCTTATGGCCACTAATGATACGCAAGTGTACAAAAAAAAAATTTATTAGTTGCAGTAATGCGTGCAAAAGACAGAATATAAATATCTTGTTTATTTTCGAAGTTATGAATTTTTAAAAATGTAAAGATAATTTTGGAACACCCTGTATAGTTAAAGCAATGTTAGAGTATATACCAAATATAAGAGGAGGAGAGTTCTCTAGAAAAGTCTTTATGGTGGTACTTTTCAAGTCTATTGATTGGTTTTGTTTTAGATTTAATGGTAATCTTTTGGTCTAGTAGCTGTAACACAGTGAATATAAAAATTTCACCACTATTTCAACTGAACACTTCAACTTGTATCACCTGCATCAAATAGTAAAAGAAAAATCATTTAAGATCAAATTCTGCTTTTAAATGAAAACTAACTGAAGTAGAAAATAAACCAATTACTTCCATTTAGATATTGGTAGTGAATATATGTACAATAAAAGTAACTAACGAAGAAAGAAAAATATATGACGAAAAGCAATTGACCGATTGGCAAATCCCAAATTGCTGAAAAAAAATTTATCAGCAAAAAATTCAATATATCCATTTCTCAATAAACCGAAGAAGAAATAATTATCCTGAAAACTATAGGTGAATCTCATCGACTTGATTTGTATTAACTACAGAAAGTATTGAGGTAGATGAAGATCTTGATCCTAATTCTTGCGTAGATATCTGAGAGAGCGCCCTACTGTTTAGTCTGAGTAAATATCTAAGAGCTCTCTTCTGTAGTTTGAGGCATTATATACTGTTATAGAGGTTGATAAGTTTAATTTCTTGGAAACTGATCTTAGCGCAAAACAGACAGATTTATCTACAGGCCTTAAGAATTTTTAGATTCAACGACGTCAATGGTGATGTGACATAACTTTAGTTTAAGAAACGTTGAGAAACAAAAGATTAGAATGGTACTATGATTTAAGGGTGATCAGGTCGCTAGATATGGTCCTATGAAGTGCCCCAAAAGGAAATATTATCGTCCAGAAGGAAGCATATTTTACCGCTGATGTCTGGATAGGTAATGTCATTGATAAACAGAAGAAACAAAAAAGGGCATAGTTGGTACTAAATCTAGAGGCACTCCACTCTATTGGCTTGCAGGAAGACCTCGTTGTGTCAACCCTTACAAGCTGTAATAGAGGTCTGTTCCGACTGATCGGTCTACTACTATAGTCGGTTTAGTAAACATCTATAATAGCTATAACGCTATGATTGAGAATATTCATTGGAAAACTATGATTTCACCTCATTCTAAAAAGTCTAGCCAGCAAAATCGAACATCAAGGTGTGGTCATTGTTTTCTTTAATTATCAAAGTTTATTTAAAAGAGAACAACTGTGGACACAAGGGAATACTAGGGAAAGATTCCTACAATTGAGCAAACAGTTTCTTCTTTATTATGAGAGGTTTTTACCTCTATCCACATCTACCCTACTCAACAGAATTAGCACCATTCGACTTCTAGATCTTTACAAAAATAAGAGAATATGCTAAAAAGAAACGTTTTAATATTATTCATGAAATAAAAATAATTCACAATAGAATAAATAAATGCCTCCTAGAAATGCTTTCATGCATGAATTAATTTTATGACATGAATTTCATGTTACTTTTTCACTTTACTTTTAATAAAATAATTTACCTTGTTTTTCAATCACGATTCTTATCATCTAATTAATGATGAAGTGATGAAGTTTATCGTTGTTGAAATATATAACCTTATCAATATTAATGAAAGAGATTCATTTGACATGAAAATTGCTATCGGTTCATATTTCAGCATGTTCAATTATTGATTTCTCGTGAATCATAACGACTTTTATACTCTAATTACATCATTTTGACAAAATTAATGATTGGGTTGTAGTTTGGAAACACAATGAACAAGCTTTCCAGCATATGGGAATCAATATTTTTTCATCAATATTTGCTTTTCAATACAGTATCAAAAAGGATCTTCTATTCACCATACAGATATTACTCTTCTTAAGAGAGAAAAAATATATTCAATTTCTATGATTATTTCTCTCATTTTTTGAAGTTCCCGTAAGAGTACATTAAACTACAATATTTGAATCTACTTCATTGGATTTCATAATTGAGTCATTTAACGTGTGTAAAAAATTGCAATGATTTCATTTCATATTTTCGTAAAAATGTCTTACAAATTATATTTTTCGGTATTCAAATTTTATTTTTTAAAAATTTATTTGATACCGAAATTACAATATTGAATGATTACAATTAATCTCTCAAGGGAATTAACTATAAACATTACCAAGTTGTTTACAATAAGTCATATTTATAATAAAATAAATGCTGATAAAGTGTTAACGATATTTAATACAATTGCGTTTTATAAAAATGTCCTTCTAGAATTTTCTTCATGTAACTTACGTAATAGAAACAAAATTTTGTTCAAAAATTATCAAATCAATAATTTGCTTTTTATGATGACTATGATGAGTTAAATTATACTGCTTCCTCATCATATTCCAATATTTCAGTAGAAATCTCCTTTCAATGAACAACTTATAACTTTTTTCAAACGCTACATAAATAATCAATTTTTGATGGTATTATATGTTTAGTCCGGTAAATATACATTCAAAATAAAAATTTTTGGAAAGCCAAATATTTGTAGAGAACTGGGGTTTACTATGACAAATAAAATTTTAATAATCCCCATCGATCCTATGTGTGCTACAAAAGTTATTCGGGGTCAAAGGTCAAAATTTGCGGTTTTCTCGATTTTTCTCGAAAGTTTTATCAAAAAAAATCTAAAACGAAAGTTGTAGGTCTTCAAATTCTATACAAAAATGGTCTTGTTATAAGAGTTACCATTTCTGAGATATCAAGATTCTAAGAGTCATATTATACATGATGTGCACAAATTTCCACGCCACATAGCTGTCAATTTTTAAAATAATTCAAGTTGACCCGTCAAGGTCTAGATATTACCTTATTATTGATATTGCTATTGATTATTGGGTTATATATTTTTTTGATTTCTTTAGATATTTTAATCAGATTCATATTCTTGAAAATCTATTTCAACAGTCATGTCTTCTTCGATTTCTCCTTCCTCTTCCTGCTGCTTCAGAAACAACCTTTGAAACATCATCAGAACGATCTTTAGCTAATTTCAACAGGATTCTTTGAATTTTAGTGTAGTCACGTTACAAATTTTCTTTCGAAGATGCTGTGATTCTCATTTTCATCATTGGTCTCATGGCAACAAAATAAACAGTTTTTTTAATCAAAAAAATGATTCACTTACTCGCGTTCTAGTACGAGGTGGACTCATTTTTATAGTTACGAACTGCCTGTTCCTTCTCCCGTTGTCTTTTTACTGTAGCGATTAGAGTTTTCCGGGTGTACTTAACGGATTTTTGAGTTCTCAAATACTCAGTAAACTCATGTGACATAGACTCTCGCGACACTAGCCTAGATCAAATTTGGCATTCCACGATCAACCACAACTATTTTAGCTTCAGTTGAAAGTTTATGGCAAATAAAGCAAAGCTGATACATTTTTTTGAGCTATAAAATAGCGCAAATAATCTAAATGGTAGGCGCTTATATTAAATACGTATATTCACTTGAACTGAACCTTTAGCAATAGAAGAAACAGGTATATGAACAAAACCTACGGACAATAGAATAGCCGGATGTTTTACAAGGCCAGTTTTTACAAGGGTAGAGGGGATTCAGTCTATCTTTTGAATAAAAGTTTCCAGAATAGTATAATATATAAAAAATAGACTCAAATCTCTTAGGAAAAAAATCATAGAGACAATTTTTGTAGAGAATTTTCAGATCTACAGCTTTAGTTTGGAATTTTTTTTCGATAAAACTTACCGTTTTCCAATCCAAAAGCCTCAAATTTTGACCTTTGACTTTATTTGTAACGGTAAACCCGAGCTTTCCACCAAAGTTGGCTTTCCGGGAATTTTTGTTATTTGACCACTATTTTCACGTCTAAATTGACCGGACTAGTTATCGAGAGAGATATTTGTATTTAAAAACATTTCAAAGGGTACTGAATATATTCTATTACAGAGAATGTTATATTTAATGAACAGTTGATACTGTACTTTGGAAAATGAGTTTTTTATTTCATTTTTGTTTTTGTCAACTCATGTGCCTTAGAATGACAACTGAAGTCGCGTTAAAATGATTTTTGCTGTCACCTATTAGTATCAATACTAATTCTTACCAGTATTTCTAGATTTCTTCTCATATTTCTTAATATTTCTCCTAAAGAATTTTCATAGCGGCGTATCATTTGATATGTTGACTCCAAAACAATTCTTGGTAAATTTTTTTTTTATTGAATGAAGCTAGATGTTGGTTTAAGCTGAATTCATCTTGAAGCAATATCCGAAATTGCTTCATAGAAGTGTGTTCTTGGATCATCTCAACTTACCTAACATCTAATTTATTAATGGGAGTGTTGGTATTTATTGATTATATTTATATACCAATTACATAACCTCTACACTCAATTTTTATTAGGATTTTGCATTTTAAATTACTCCGGAAATCTATTGTTGATATGTACAGTATAGTTAATTTAATTCAGCATAAATGACCAAAATACTTTAATACATTGACATGATACAATGTATAATTTGTGTTGAAAATGTAAGAAAAAACTTGTAATTTCATAGCAATATTCGATAATCGAAATTTGTAGAAAAAATAACAAAAAACCTACCGATAGCAGTCATAACACCCCATAATCTTGTCACAGGAACCAATCCATCAAAAAATTTCTGCAATAACCAACCGCACTTCAATCCACCACTTACACTTCCCGTCGAACTGTCGCGTCGAAGGGTTGGAGCTGTAGATGTAGTTTCAATACCCGTTCCCAAAATGGGATTAAAACTCGGAAACATGTTATTTTGAACACTATTATCAACAGAAAACACCGCGTCGAAAAGAAATCGGGGGCATTACTTCGTATTATGTATTTGATTGGAATGCTTTAAAGATACTCAACCGAAGAAAATCTCAACTTCACGTTAAACCTGGATAACCATTTAAAAAGATGTAACGGACCTCCCAATGTTATTATCTGGAAAGAAAAAAATGTGTAAATAAAACAGTATTTTCTAGTAATACTGCATTTTGATTAGTCTTTAATATCTATTTGAATTCATTCATACAAAGTTGGTATGTTTTTACTTATGCTAAATTAGGAATTTACGTTTAATATTATGATGCTTTTCAAAATAAAAATTAGCCTGAATAATAAGCACTCGCATATGAATAGTATTTTGAATACCACAGAATAATTTATTTGTATGCGTTGAAAATAGTCGTCAAAACGTCTTCACTGCCTTGTGTCAATGTAATTTATAAATCATTAATGTTTTGTCCTAGTCGCCATGGTCACAGAATTAAATCACATCGAACATGTGTGGAATACGATCAGTAAGGACTGTTCAATTATCACCAACCTCATCGGAGTTTTTCGCAGTTATTCCAGGAAGATGAAGTTTTTTGGGATGAGTTGCTACAAGCATATAACGTCAACCCGGTATTTTCTATACCTGGGATTGTACATAAGTTTCAGCTACAGGGATGCCAAACACATTATCAATTTTTCCCTTAATACATTTTGTACCTACCTTATTTTCAATTATCTCACATTATCAAAATTATGAATGAATTATTTCTTCTGGGATTAATAATAAGGGTAACTACAGGGTGTTTCTATATTCCACCGACAACCCTCTACCACAGAAAGATCTAAATAAATGATTTATTTTTATAAGGGAATACGAAACCTTACGGGGCCTAGTTGCTGAAATATAGGGTGTTCAAAATTTTAAATCAAAATCAAAAATTTCCCATGAATCAAGAACGCCTTTGAATTTTTATTTCAAATTTGGAGGCCAATATGCTCCTTAATAAAGTAATATTTTCACATAAACAAACTTTGGTCAATTTTATCCCCCTATTTTTTACGCCACTGGAGCAAAATTCATTTTTTAACTTTGTTTTAAATTGCCTAATTATTTTTAGTTAAAAAACTAATAAACTTTTATGGAACTAAAATGAACGGTGTTGCCTCTAAACAAGTGTACGAAACAATCATCGAATCTGAACAAGATCTAATAGTTACAATTCATGCTTCGGTAAAAATGATTCAATCCCTTTCAGATTTATACCCAAAGACACGTTTTTTAATGACAAAACGGTGTAATAAGTGTAATGAAGTAAGCGGCGAACAGTTTGTAACTATTGTAACTTTGTAAATTTTGTTTTTGTTGTAATACAGGGTTAAATTAAATTTCTGCTATTATTATTTCTATTTTCATTGCCAATTTTCTTATTATTGTAATAAACTTTTGTTTGAAATTGAGATTATAAATAATTTTTATTTGTTTTGAACTACTTACGCATAATCATCATTCGAAATTAAATGAATAATTAATTAAATTGTAAATTACTTACGTGCTTGCAAACTTTTGTTTAGGAGGCAAATTGCTACAGCGTTCATTTTGGCTCCATAAAAGGTTATTAGATTTTTAGCTTAAATAATAGTGCGCCACTGGTTAAATTTTAACTGGTTAAAGATTATTTATGTCAAAATATTACTTTATTAAGGAGCATACTGGTCACCAAATTTTAAAGAAACATTTAAAGGCGTTCTTGATTTATGGAAAAATTTTGATTTTGATAAAATTTTTAACACTCTATATCTCAGCAAGTAGGTCCCGTAAGAGCTCATATTCCTATATCAAAATGAGTCATTTATTGAAATCTTTCTGTGGTAAAACGTTATCGGTCGAATATAGAAAGAAATACCTTGTATAAAATATCTCGTATAATTATTTCAGCTTGAACTCACTCAATAATAAAAAATGTGAAAAATCACTAGCAATAAGAATTTTCGAATGTACACCTCTTACGCAGAAAAAATTCCAGAAATTTTGTGAAAGTATAGTCCCTAGGTACCAAACAATACTTTAGAAGCTCTTATACTACATTTTCTCGGTACATTTCAGCTTGACTAAGTTATATTGCTTGTAAGAGAGGCACAACTGCATTCGAATATTTCTCTTATCGAACAAAGCTATTGCCAAATTTATTTGACACATATGTAAATTGGTTTTCCAAAATGCATACAAAACATTGGAATAGGAACAGAGATATGAGAATTTATTTGGAGCATGCTTAAATCGCAAAAGGTAACGATTTTTAAAGAAATATTTCGTCATGAAGTAACGACTATTTCAAGTTGCAACTATGGTGAATTTAAAAAATTGAGCGTAATAATATGTTGTACAATTTGTCATTATAGTTAATTTGTCGATATATATAGAGAGAGAGATATTTGTTGGTTATGTTTGGTAGGAAAAGGAGGATTTTTGAAAGGAAGGAGATTTGTTGGAGTAGGTTCTGGTATAGGAATAGCTCCTCTGTAGGAAGGAAGTGTGGTATAATTGCAAAAATATAACTCAGTGAACTAAACAGCTTTTTGGAGAGTGTAATAGTTTTTTTTCCTTATTTTAAGTAAATTTGGGTAAAACTGAGAATTGATTATTCCCTATCATTAGCCATTTGGCTGATAAAAGAGTTCACCAGGTTACAGGAAAACAGCAGAATCGACGATTGGCAAGGTGGGATTTGGGAGCGGGCTTCAGCAAATGTAGATGGGGGAATTGACGAGAAAGTCGAGGTAATTTTATGGAAGATCTTCGTAAGTGGGGGATAACGAATTTTTCTCTTGAGTTTAGAGGAATGGGGCCGTCTAGTGGGAAAAAAGTCTTTGGCAGTAGAATTGTTTCATTCTATGGTGCGAGTCACGTATCGAGTTATAGGTTATATAGACGGTTCGCAATTTGGGTTATTTCTATATTGACATAAACCGTGTAGTAGTAGTAAAGAATTCGCGGTTTCTGTTGTTTAGGGTACCGCTGGTTCCCACTTTCGACCATTTCTGTCTTTTGTTGTGATCCAAATAGATTCTTTTCGTTATGAAGAGCTCGATCTTTTTTCTAAATTCTAATATATCCACGATGAAGCTTAAACCTTTTTGAGCACGAAGCAATGTTAATTTTGGAGCTACCTCACTAAGTGGAAACTAATACATATTTTAAATAAAAGTATTCTCATCATTTGTATTTCAAGTACTCGACTCATCTGATCAACTCATTAATGTCTTCGTGTTAAAACTTATATTTTTCAATTTGTGATCGCCTCCTGACATCAGTTTACAACTTTGAATTACCTAATTAATTCAAATGCATGTATATTTTTAGTTGAGTAAACTTTATGAAACTTATTTGAGTTCAAAGGAATTAAGGTAACAAGATTCCTTTTTGCTTCCTTCACGACATTAATTAGAGATTTGAAATTCACTATTCCAAGCATAGCTTTGTGAATTGAAAACAAACGAATTCAACTCAATTAGGGAAAGGCTCCCATTACTTTTGTAGCAAAATATAACTAATTTGGTCTATAATGATAACTGTCGATGTTACCACAAATAAATAAAGTTAAATAATCATTTTATTGGTGTTGTTGTGATTATTGTCTTTAATTTCTATATAATGCAATTAATTAAGTTGATACGTGGTGGACGTGAGAAGGAAGAAAAATGAGATTTGTCACAACAAAACAATCTCGATTTAAAAGAAATTACATTAGAGAATGAATTAAGTAAAGACAGTGATAAATTGGAAAATACCAATAGGAAATGTAGACAAAAAATTTATGTGTCGATTATTAGAGTGATTCGTAATAAAAATAAATTTATTGTCTAACCAGTTAATTACCACAGGTCCATACTATAATTGATATGCGATGAAAAATAAATAATAATTCAATCAGTTAAGCTTAGATATGAAAAATAGGGTAAATAATTAGCATCAGCGTCGTTTACGTTGTTTTAGTTATACTTAGAATCGATTATGATATAAATATACGAGGATATATTGAAAAATTCTTAGCCTACTGCAGAACCAAACAAAATTTCAATGTCATAATATTTTATTACTCAACATATTCTCCTCTTAATTGGATACATTTATTACAGCGAACCTGCAACGTCTCTAGACCTTTAAAAAAATGTTTCTTCTTGCTCTTCAAACCAGACCTCCACAGCTTTTATTACCTCCTCGTCGGGAAAAAATTTACGACCTTTTAAGCTTTTTTTCAGTTAAAGAAAGAGATGATAGTCGGACCGTGCCAAACCTGGTGTATCTGAGGGTTGTCCTAAATCACGAATTTTCTGCATGGCAACATGAGATTTGGGTGCAGGGGCGTTGTCCTGCAAAAATATAACACCTTTGGATAGCTTTACGCGTCTTTTCTCTTTAATTTTTTCCCGTAGAGTGGTCAGTAATGTCTAATAGTAATCTCCAGTTATTGTTTTACCCTTATTCAAAAAATCAATCATGATTACTCCATGGCAATCCCAAAAAACTTAAGCAAGAACTTTTCCAGCAGATTTTTGAACACGAAACTTCTTAGGTCTTGGAGAACCAGAGTGTCGCCATTCCATCCAGAGTAACAATTTGCTTTGAGAAGTCTACATCGTTTTCAAATCAAGCAAAATTTACCTCTTTTGAAGCTTGCAGTCCAATTTTTCACGGTCGCATACGAAGGACATTAATCACCGAGGGTATTAAGCAAATCTTCGTAAATCTTCTTACCTCTTAACCCTTTTAAATACAGGTTCGATACTCCAATTTTCCGATTTTCACAATTTCGGTGGACATCTTTTTTCTTATATATTATTGCGTAGCTCTGGTTCACTTTTTTGATGTCAAACATTACACTGACACTTCTAATAAGTTATTGTTCGTTGCTATGGTAACGCAATATCTTGTTTATGCATGGAACTGTTCCATACTAACTAGATATCAATACATCCTCGTATTTCCACAGCATTATCTAGAGAATTAGATATATATAATTATACCAGGATTGACTCCTTTGCTCCGGTCGTTATCCACATCCTTCTCATTAATGTTTTAGCATGTCTTTTGCGTCTCAAAACAAAGATTGTTCAACCTCTGTAAAGCCCTGAGTTAAGAAAGAACGGAAGAAAATATTTACCAAGCAAAAGTTGGGAGCATATGAAATAGAAGACGAATATTTCTGGTAGCTGAAATTAACACACATTCTGATTAATAGATCATCTGCAAATACTGAGGATATCCAGTAACATAGCAGGAAAGAAGAAGCGAATATATACTGCCTACATGAAACTTTACAGGTAATCATTTTGATAATTAGTAATTACAACTAAAATTTTGTAGAATTTTTATAGGTAGCTATGAACATTTGTGAATGAAGTTTTTTTCTGTGTAAGCTTATCTTGATATTTATGGTTCTAGTCGTAGATAAACCATAAGAGTCAACTTGTGACAATGAAATTTAAAATTTTCATAGAATTGTTATGAATAACAATCAACTTTTCTGAATAAAGTTCTTTCTGTGTACTTGTATCATAATATTTATAGCTATTACCATAGATAAACCATAAGAGTCAGCTTGTGGTAATGATCATAGCTGACTGAATAAATTATACTGTGGCTCGTGCGGCAAATTTTGCATAAGTTATGACATACAATACTTAATAATAACGGTTTCGCTTCCAAGTTTCAACACTTTTGGTAATATTAAATACTTAGAAGTTTACTTTGATCCTCATCTGAGATGGAATGATTACACCAAAACAGTAACAAATACTATTAGAATAATACTATTAAGCTTTAAATATCTAAAGAATTCTAGACATTGCTCAATTAAAAATATTTTACCTAGCTCTCGTGGAAAGTCGAATATTGTATGCACTTAACATATTCACAAAGGAATATTGAGAGTGATGCACTTTAGAAACTACCACTACTGTATAAAGAATCTAAAGCTTTAGATATGACAAATGTATTATTTTCAAATTTGTTTATGGTGTTACAAAAAAAAATGTAGACTGAATATTTAAACTCATAGTCTGAATATAAGATATGCTTGTCAATGTAATATTGAAAAAAAGGGGGTTCAAGAATATAAGTCCAGGATGTCATGAATAATTCCAAAATTTTCAATCAAAAATCAAATCCCATTGAGAAAATTCAAAAAAAAACAATAAAATCTACTCTTCCTAGCCTCCCTCGCCAAGAAATAAAGAGCTTGGTAAACATTCACGACTTATTTTTATTGTATATTGAATTATTTTTATTATTATTCAATTTATAAGTTAATGATTGCAATTTATTGTGTATTGTGGTATGTATGCTTGAATAGCAGATCACAAAAATTCCAGGACGACATTTCTGTCTTTGGGAAGATAAGCTGTTCTGGGAGCATGTTTGTTGTGATACAAAATATCAAACAATTTCATTTACTCTTAAAAATAAATAAATATCTCATTAACCCATGTTTTATGTATCAAAAAATTGATGATAAGAAACATTAATAATTAGCACTTTTGTCTGTGGTATCCACTATCCATTCAATTAAAAAGTAATTAATTTTGATACGAGTACCTACAATGTTGTTTACATTCAGTTGAAACGTCATGTAGCAGATTAATGGTGAATGTAACGAAAATCCACAGCAAACGTTCCGTTTAAATTAAAATCGTTTCTTAGATTGGAACGGTAATCGTACATCAGTGCATTTCCAGACAAAAATCCCGCACCACACCGAAATCTAGTGAAAAATTATGATAAATTAATGTACTTGAATATTTTTCTGTTAATCCCAATACTTTCCTTCGAAAAATAGCTGAAGAAATGAGAACAAGCATATGCGCCATATAGAGGATTATAACGAGACAAAAATACCACCCTTTTAAATTCATTTAATCTAGACTAAGACCTATTTATTTCTATCAGAAATTCTATGCCATCTATCTAATTGATGTTATGACTGCCGATAACCCTGCCGCTTTTAATTAAAAGATTTTGAAGTGATGAAAGCCACTAAAATAATAATGGTGTTTGTTTTCAAACAGTTTGTGGTACAAACGACTGGTGTGAGTTATGAGGGCACGTTTACCGGAGTAATGAATTTCCGTTTTCTTGTACACAAACTCATAACTCAGAAGCAATACTTTGGCTACAAGGCGGACTTTTCATACTCTTTAAAGAAAAATTAACCCCAAAACTAAGCAGTAAAAGTGAGTTGCATCAAAACACCATTTTAGATATGAACATAAATACAATTGGTACACGGATCACTCCAAAACAGTAAAGTGTAATAGGGGTATACGGACCCGAAGTATTTTACAAAAAAAAATAAATGCAATTGATACATGTGTTCAGTTCAACTCAGAAAGGAATCATTAACAAGAAATTATCATCTTATCTAAAAGCAACGCAGCCTTCAGAGCTCTGTTCTCCAATGGCAAAAAGAATAAAGTAACCCTCAAACGGATTCCTGAATATATTGTAGTGAAGATAATTGGAAGAGAAAATAGAGAAAATACTGGAAGGAATGTAACAAGGTTTAGCAGAGGATGCAAGAACGAAATCTCTATCCACTTTCTCTCGAAGTGGGAGACACTGAGGCAATTAAGAACATTACACCCAAACGCGTATGGAATAGGAATATTGAAAATATTTGGCAGATTAAGCCAACCCAGACCAATAGATTAGACACAATGGATTCTTTGGGTCGCAGTGTATATGACACCAAGAATTATAAATACTTCATAAAGTAGTTATTATTGAGTGGCATCTCGATCAACAATCTCTCAGTGTGGTATTGATGGACCTATGACGTAGCCTCCCCGCTGGGCAGATATAATATCAATGGAGTATGTTTTTTCGGGGTTGTCCTAAAGACTTTCTCAAATATAAGCTACGGATTTATATGATCTAAAAGAAGCAAATCTTGAGCATGTCGTACATGCGACCCACACAACACGCTTTGTAGTTGAAATTCATAAAATGTTTTGATATTTATACATTACTTAATAGAAAAAAAGTATGTGCTATAATTGTACACCAAATAGAATGAACCGTAATTTTCAATATATTTGAAAAAAATAAATAAAAATGTGTGAGATATTACCTGTTAGGCAATATCTCACACATTTTCTCTTCTCTTAGATAACTTGGAACACCCTGTACAAGAAATGTTCGATAAAGTGTTATAGACATAAGAAATAACTCCCTCAGAGAAGAAATTATAAACAATGTTCAACTACACTCATCAAAATTGATAAGGTCACTAAGTAAACAATTAATCTTGAAAACGGCCTCGTTGACAAAAAATAAAGCAACTAGATACTTTATATAGAATTGTGTATAGAACAGTTTATTTTTTTGAGGCATAAATGCAATAATGGCGTTTCTTTCAATGATATAAATAAAAGTAATCAAGATAATTTGGCGTAGAACTAAAATTACATTGGAGGAAAATTGTTTGGATTTAATGAAATAGAACTGTCCGACGTTGTTAGTGAATGAAATAAATAAGTGAACCACTGAAAGTTTTTAACTAAAAAAGTTAGAAATAATACGATTCTATCTGTTGGATGTATAGATATAGATAGATTAAACTCAATACATTTTCTCTCTCTGCGAAGAAGATAAAAAAGAATTGCAAAATTATTTAAAATTTTGTTCAAAAACTAACCAATCCCATAGGTCCAACGAGTGGACAGTTGAACATATCTCCTTTTATAAACTATAGGAAATGACATTATGATAAAGATATTTTAGAAAATTCAAATTCCAGCGTCTTCTAATACTAACTTCATTTTCTCAAATATATTGTTATGAACAAGGTCGCGAAATGGATCCTTAGGCCGGCCCTGTCCAGCTACAATGAAATTTTAAAATTCGGCTAATTCGCGCGTATTTTACATTTTTAAAAATGGCGGAAGCGCTTTTGATGTTTCTTTTTAGAACGTTTTATTAAAGCGAACGGTTTATTTACAGTATTTTTTCTAAATAATTTCTAGACAATTAGTTAGTTTTGAATAAATAGTCATAGTAAATAGAACGTATTAGTAAAAATAATCGCAGAAAGTGATATTTATAAGTAAATTATTGTAAGTTAAGTGTATTGTATAGTGTGTATATAAATTGAGAATGTTAGAGACAGGGTTTATCAATTCACCCTACGAATAAAAAGAGTGTAAATAAATACGAAAAAAGTTACAATATTTAGTAACTGATTTATATAGTATAACACAAATAAAAACATTTGTTTTTGAGAGATAAAATGAGTTTTTGCTATCAAATTCAGTTACTATTCATATTGCCCCAATCTATTTCCTGTTTGTTCAAGATCCATCATTTATTTAACACAAACCTCGTCTGATGCAAAGATTTCAATCCAAGAACGTCTCAACAATGTATCCGAAAATTAATCACATGAAAAAGATCGCACCACGCAAATTTCCGAACGAATTTCCCGGTTTCCCGGTGTATATCCGTTACGGGGAAAATTCAGCATCAGACTGACATGAAAAGCGGGAGATGAATTCTCAGATTTTCTCCCGAACTCACGCGCTTATACTCCAGTTCACAGTGGGACTGATAGACTCAAACCTAAATGTTCACATCTAAAGTATTTCGATCCTGAGAATACAAAGTATGACTAATTTTTGTTATTGTTTTTGGTAAATACTTTATTCCACATCTAAATATAAACATGTATAAAATGTTTGTACACGACCCTTTTAACGCACAATTTTTTTTTTGGAAAAATTAATAAAAAAGTTTGTTTATGTGAAAAGTACAATTTAAAACATGGCCAAAAATATTTTAAAATAAAAAAATGAGCAATTTAATTTCTTTTCGAAATACTTTTTCAGGAAAATTTTATTTTTATCAATACGAATATTCATTTCACATAAACAACAGTAATAAGAATAATAAAAAAAAACAGAATCAATTGTAATAGCAAAAGAGCCTACAAAATGTAAAGCAGCTGTAGACGACAACCCCATTTACCAGTGTTTGCATTGTACATACTTAGGAGTCGAGATCACCAACGCCAAAAATTTACAACAATGGATACGAACCCAAGTAAATAAGGCCTCAAGAATCTCTGGCTGTCTGGGGAACCTTATATGAAAAAACAAATATTTGTCCACCGACAGTAAAGCCCGCATATTAAAAACAATCGTAAGACTTATATTTACATATTAAGGACAAACTCGAGCGGACACACCAAAAACAAAGAACATGATTAGAGTAGCAGAGATGAAATGAGAAGCAAAGCTGTAAGAGAAGATCTGAACATTCAGGATATAGTACGATTCACGAGATCGAGACGACGATATTGGAGAGACCACGTCGACAGAATAATGGAAGATTGATGGGCTAATTGGGCAAAGGATGAAAAACCAACTTCAAGGAGACCTCCCAGCTGACTTCCAAAAGACTAAGTCTTAAGAAAAGAGAAAGAAGAAGAAGAACAATAATATGAGCCATTTATAAAATGAAGGAATCTCAATACCTGCCATTTAATTTGTTCCGGATAAAAAGTTTCTAATTCACTCAAAAGTTTCTATCCTACATATTAACATTCAACACTCTGGAATTCATTCATCATACGTTCACTAAATGGAACATAACTGAACTTATATGTATATATGAATGGTACAATACACTCAAATGTAAGGAAAATGTGGTGAGAGATATGCCTCGCCCTCACCAGTATGGTGACTGGAAAACCTTGATAAGACTTAAAAAATATTGTTTGTGTTTGGGTATATATTGAATCAATCACCAAAAAGTGTAACTCGACTAATCAAAACATGATCCTTTTTTTTATTATTTTCAAAACTCAAATTACCGCTTCGAAGTACTAATTTTTAATCGATAAAAGACAGAAAAGAGAGTTCGCGATTAGAATCATCGGTCGATTGCTGAATCTGTTTCTATAACTCATGGCATATGTATATAATTTGGAAATTGTACTGTTCTAAGTGCAATTGTATGAATTTTGATGAATAATACATTAAGTTCTTTATCAAAGAATTCCCGTTTGGACACAGTTGTACTAGACCAGATTTAAAAGCCTTTAAAAATGATAAAAGGTAAAAAAATAAAGGAAATGGAGAGGAATATAATAAAATTAAAAAGAAAAATAATTTAGGGTGATTTGACGTCGAGAAGGGGAAGGGGGTGAGTTTTTAAGGGTAAAAAACAGTTTATCTAGATTTCCGGCAAAACTACAAGTACTGTGGAAAAAAGTCAAATAGCAAAGTTGTAGATAATATAATTATCTTCAAATTTTGCTCTCACATAACCTAAAAATTTATGTGAAAAATTGAAAGAACCACAATTTTTGTTATTATTTTTATCTTTTAAAAACAACATGTTTTTTTCTTGAAATTTAGTGAAAACTCAAATTATGTCCTGTATACACTGAAATATTGGATTTGAAATATTAATTTTTCCACCTTATTTTGACTTAATATCGAAAAAGCACCCGAATAGAAAATTTTGCCGTCAAAATACCATTATTTTTTAAAAGTTGAAGAATTTTTTCTTCGCCGAAATCTTTTCTTTTCTGATGTTGTTAACAAATATTACCATCACCATGGTAAATTTTCACAGAAAAGGCCATAATAAAACGAAAAAGAGCTAACATCCGAAATTTTTTTAATCATTATGTACAATTTTTGGTTATTTATTAAAATTTTACACTCTAATTACTTATTTTTATCAATCATGGAATCTCCCGCTTTTCGTGTAATTAGAGTCTGAAATTTCAAATGTACAAATGCGGAAACACACTATGTATTTGGGAATGGAAATTTGGTTTCAAAATTTGCACAGAAATGTTAAAGGTTAATACATATTATTATAACTTCTGACGATGATGCTTTCACTTTTAATATGAATGCGGTGAATGTCAGAAAAATGTTAACTACAGATTGGAAGTTCATTCGTCTTATTTGTTAGTTCTATTAAATAATTACTTCACTTTTTCAATTTTGTATTATTGGTTGCCTGGAGAAAAGGGGGTATTATTGTCGATCACTCCAATTTACAAAATGGCAACTATGCATAAAATGACAGCTAACATATGAGAAGCAGATCAGATTTGTCAAGCTGAATAGTTTTTAGGTTAACTTATTGAAACCAATATGTCTTCTGGTTTCGATTTATCTCCTTCGGAGCGTCAAATAGCCGAACAAAGGGCTCTTAGACGAAACGAATTGAGACAACAATTTTTAAAACTGAAATCCAATCCTTTTATACAAGCAAAAGGGGAAGGTGGGACAGTTGTAAGTGTATTTAAGTATATGAAATGACACTGTTATGTCATCCAATCAGTCAAGTTTATATTATTAACAGTCTTGTCTTTGTAATTGGATGAGCTAAATTGTTGAATATTTGTCTATTATTTTTCATACACTATAGACTCTGTAGTATATATAATTTTCAGTTTGATCCTGCATTTTTAAAATACCAAGCTTTACAAGTAAGTGGCTTTGAACATTTTAAACCATCTGGGAAAAACGCAGTTGCTGGATTATTTTTCATGGTGATACCAATGGCAGGTCTTTTTTACGCAATGTATACTAGCAAAAATGCACAAGAAGCAAGATACAGAAGAGGTGAAGTAGCATACAAAGATCGCGATTTCAAATTTATTTAAGCACTAAACTTTTCCTTTACTGTAGGATTTACATTGTAGTAATTTTATTTGTTAATATATGCTTAAGTTTACTTATGGTCTAGTATGTATTGATTAGGGATTTGTTCCAACAAATTCTTCTCAACTAGTGGCTTTCATTCAAGTAACTATTTATTATTTTGTCTAAGGTAAGTTGTTTGATAAATAAATTATTTATTATAGTTTATACTTTTGTGCCTGATATAAGACTTGAAATAATCACTTTGATACCATATAAAAATATTAAGTATGTCTTATCCTCGGATGAGATGGGATCTACAACTCATATTTTATATTATTATAGTCACCAATATAATCATTATTATCAGGGAAAGGAAATATTTGATTTACTTTTATTAATAATCAACAAAAGTTCATATCCTTTGCTGTCTTTACAATATCTTTTGGAAATCAAACCATCTTATATTGGATACAATGGAAAGAATCAGCCGTACCAGCACATAGCGGCGTTTTTTCCTGGCCAATTTTTAGTCGAATTTTTCAAGGAAAAATTAGACTATTACGGTAGGCATGACTAGAAGGAAAATGGGGGGCACATCATTTTACCCATGTTTTGAGACCTCCTGAACACGATTATGATGGTTTTTCGAATGTCTGTAGTTTATATATATATATATATATATATCAAACGAAAAGCGACTGAAAAATGAAATTTCACATGTAGGTTCAATTAGTTGCGAGATGATTTCCTGTCTAAGGCCGAAACTTTCCATCTCCACCCCTCTCCATTTTATGGTCATTTTTGTTATATTTTCTTATTTTTTGGCCAGAAAAAGTTTAACTAGAGGGTTCGAACTTCTCATGCAAGTAGGGGTGATGTTTAAAAATTGTCTTTCTCAAGGTCAAAGTTTTCTTCTAGCACAAAACGCCCGAAAACATTTTGATCGTTGTAACTGTTGAACTGGACCGCCTCCTATTTAATGAATAATACGAGTATGATCGTTGCTAGGGTGATTTTTTTTACTTCCCATTTTCGAAATTTCTTGTCATTATGACAATTTTTTCTTTGTTATCAATTGGAATTGAACAAGAGGGTTCGAGACCATCGGGTCTATTGAAATTATGAATTTTCATTCGAGAGAGAGTTAACTTGTGTAATGAAAAGTTATTGAGGAGTAGCAAATTTTCCATATAAAGAAATAAGATTGAGAATTGATATCATTTTCAAGAAATTCATTTTATGGAAAGATTTGTTTGTGTATTAATTAAATTCTTCATTCGACGAAAAATTCGACTTTCGTGTTGGAGCTCTGCTGCTAACGGCTTTTTTTTATTTTTTACTCTAATTAACCTTTTGTACAGCACTTATTTATAAGCAGAGCTATTCTAGCTCACATCCACGAACATATTGTTACTATAAGTTGTTATCAATGCCAGCAACCACTTTTCTAACCAAATTTACATGAATGGAGCTTAATGTTTTATTGTTTTTTGTGCTCCCTTTTTGAGCATATTCCAAACCAATATGGAAGGATTAAGTACTCAATAGAAAGGTGGCAACCTTAGCACTATGAGTCTTTTTTGCAGTTTAATTCACAATATTTATATTTGGAATTTCAAATATGCTGAAGAGGTTCTTGTTTGTACATTTCATGACATGGAAATTTAATTTGTCATACACCTCACTATATCACCTTTTCTACCCTTTGTTGGGTTTTTACTTAATTAACTATTTCCAAGTAATTTAACTCTATCCCATTTTGAAAAAGTTTTATTACAGAATTTTTGATTCCTCTTTGGTATTGCATTTTATTTGTTTCTATTTTTTTCAATTCATCTGGTGAAATAAGGTCAATGTACTATGATCTCCATAAATTAAATAGAGTATTTTAATGAAAACTGATTGTACTAATATACAAGTAACATTTTCATAAGAAAAAAAGCAAAAATATGTTATAACTTATTTCATTTCTATATTCAGTTATCTTTTTTCTATTGGAATATCCTATACATTTTCAGATTTATAGATGTTCCTTCATGTTGTTTGTAAAATTCGTTTTTGGACTGGAAATAGTTTTGATCCATACATATTTTCATTAATTCTAAGTATTCTTAGATTACATTAGCTCTGCGGGATCGACACGCTGGGAAATATTCAACTTACATGGAGAGAGATTTAAATTTCATCGTCTTCCATTTTAGGATTCTTCACTTTGTTGATAAATTTTAGAGAATTTTTCACTGAATAGGTATCACTGCTTTTCCAGTATTGTGAATTTTGGGAATGCAATGGAGCTTTGACAATGTTAGGTTACTGGGAAAAAAACTGCTACGTACAAGTATATTTTCATTGTTTAATTCACTTCCCACTTAATATCAAAAGATAATAAAGAGAAGATTTTTATTGAGGATGTATCTGTATTCAAAAGATATGAAAAGAAAAATCTATGATAAGTTAATTAAACATTATAGGTTTAATAAAAAAAGAACAATGTTGTGGTAGTGTAAACCGTGTGTTCAGTATGAATATCACCAACGGTTCCAAAAATTCAAATCTAGTTGAATCTTTCTATTGATCACCGAAATAATTTTCATGATGGCTAAGTTAAGTTCATTTTTCCATTTTTCTATATTACCAGGAAGAGTACCTCGTACAGGAAATGAGGGCTATCCCATTAGAATTTGTTACTGGACAATGTATATTGAAACATTTTGACAGCTATAATTCAAGATCTTATTCACCAGTCGCGCCAACTGGTAAGCATAAAAATGGTAGCCCTCATTGAGTGTATAGTAAAACTCATCAGTAAAAATGAAAAGTTTATTTTCAACTACAAAGTGGCACAGCCGGTCTTAAGATTAAACAACTACAAAATACTACTACTATTCATATTATCTTAAAATACATCACAAAAGTAAAATATATAAAAATTTATATTAACTTAATCCTCTACCGCATATAAATCCATATATAGTCAACTAGTTTTAATATTTTTTTACGTTATATTGTACAAGCAATAACTATATGGTGTATGGTAGTAGACTTTTCAATTGTTATGTTGACAATATGAAAATATTTTCTGTTGTCTTTTGTTTAAAGTCAGTGTAGAAAATGCATGGTTTTCTCATATCACAACGACAAACGAAACTGTTTATCGGCATTTCATGATTATAATTATTTTTATTTTGTATGTTATTCTTCATAGGAACCCATATATGTCTGAACTTTTTTTATTTAAAATTTGTTTGGGCGCATACGAACCCATATACGACCTTTTTTTCTCAATTTATGTAAGTAAATCTTTTCCATTTTTGTAGTAAATTTTGTCCCCAAATAAAACCTAAACAACAATCAAATATTTTTTTCATTTTTCTCAAATTCATGCAGTAGAGGGTTAAATCTATTCATAGAGAATGTAATAAATGAAGTATATGGAGAGATAATATCAAAAAATAGACATTTTCATAAAGAAAAAGTTTACAAAAAAATAGAGAGTAGAAGAGATTTTTCTTATATAAATAATTATACAACAGGGTAACTTGCTTGTGTAGCAATACCACAAGCATTATTCTTATTCCTTGCCATTTTGATGTAACCATCTAATCCCCAAGATGGACCCCACGAGTTCTTTACAATCCAGTAATCGATTCCACTTTTAGTAGTTCCATAACCAACAACAAGTACACCATGATCTAACATTTCTGAGCTACAGTCAGGATCAGAATAAACACCTGTAACGTAATATAAAAGTAAATACCAATAATGTAATATCTAAAATAAATCATAGGTTTCATAATAAAAATTTACTAACCATCTCTGTATAAATGGAAAGTGTCGCGACTGGCGTCAATGGCAACAGAAATAGGACCTACTGTTGCTACAGCTGCTTTTAGAGATTCCTCATCACCTGATGGAATATCAACATAACCCTTATCTGTGGCACCTACAAATTTGGGTTGGTAGTGGCATTTCTCATCTTCAGCCTAAAAGAAATTTTGAAAAACAAAATTTATAAGCAGACAAACCAATTATAGAACAACAATCTCAATGTTCATGGCATTTCATGTAAATTTCATTCAACTAAAATAAAACAAAAAAACACACACCTTGTATGGGTATGAAGCTTCAGTATCAATACCTCTATTGGCTTTAATATAACGGAAAGCATTGTCCATAAGTCCACCGTTACAACCATTGTTGCCATATTTTCCTGAACAATCTACCAAGTTTTGTTCAGATAAAGATACCAATTTACCAGTATTTCTAAAATGTTGCCCTTCAAGAGATCCGGTCTAAAAAAAAACAATTTTATCACTCTTAAACTTATCAAGTGATGTATTTTGTACAATATAACAAGTACTGATATTGACTCAGCTCTATCTCTTTTTGTATTGTCACTAGTTTTGGAGTCATCAAGCATTATAAACTGTAATTTCGAATGTGTGAATACACAAAATTGACAACTTATTCACCCATATCTAAAACAAAACACCTAAATTCCAGCATTCCACTGTGATTTATAAAATTAATTGTTTAGACTGCAATAACAGTTACTTTGGGATGACTAAACAGTATTTGGAATCCAGAATATACCAGCATGAATATGATTGACTAGAACATAACAACAAAAAAGAAAACGGCTCTGGCCCAACATCATTTTACCAATGGTCACAATTTTAATTTTGATGATGTGAAAATTCTGGATAAAGAACCTAAATATACAAAAAGAACCATAAGCGAACTGATATACATAAAACTGAATGAATAAAAGATCGAAACGTTGGCATTTTAAAAAACTCTTGGACAGTTTTTTTATTATTTTGTGTCCTCAGCCCGCAACACCATTCGAAATTACATACTGGGAAGGTCAATAATATAGACAATGAAATTATAAACTGTTTTGATGACTCTGACTTGACACAAAATGGAAAGTTCAAGTTGTAGAACTCAACGAATTCCAGACTATTAAAAGACCTTGTATTTGTTTACATACCGCTTTTAAATACTAAAATCCTATTGGACAAAAAACTAAAAATAATTATATGTATGGTCGTTAATCACACGTTGATACGTTAATGGAATTTCAAGTGTCTAAGGAACACTTTAGTCAATTAACTATGATGTGAGTCCCCTTTAGGATTGTGTACCATAATTCTTAATGAATACAATAATACTAAGTTGGGTATCGAAATTTATGATTTGCTTTGTATCACCCAACAGGATGATTAACAGATCCTAATGGATCCCATCAGGAGATGAGTCAATTTACAGACAAGAGGTTATATATCTGTCTGGGTTACATGTGTGCAATGTTTTTAAAATTAAATAATTTTAAATAGGAAATGATTATATCAAAACTTTGATTGTATCATATACTTACAGCACTGAAACTCCAACAAGATCCACATTGGCCTTGATCCTTAACATTGGTTACTGCTCCTAGTTCTCTCCAATCAATACTATCCGGTAATTTTACATTAGCTGGAGGTATGAAAGTGATGGAATCTTCCATATCTTGTCCCCTTAATAAATTTTTAGTTTTATTGAAACCATTTACTACTTGGACGAATTCGTGGTGGAGCATATCAGCATATTTGTTCAAACCTATCACATAAAATTAATACTCAATTTTTTTATACATTTAAGACAAGTGTAAAAACTCACAGTTTGTTTTGATAAGTTTGAGACTAAGTAAAACCAGAAATGTTCAAATTGAATAGCAATAATATGAGAAAAAAATTAACAGATTCAGAAAAGTTTAAGATTATATGCAAACAATAAACGAACATATTTACCAAAGAAACTATTTATGAAGATATCAACATCATATTTGAGAATGATAAAAAATAGGAACATGAAACAAGGTGGTCATCAGTGGATGTAAAAGCAACAATGGATCTCATGTTTGATAAGTTTGAAGAATAACAATAAAGGTAGTAATGGAATACATAAAGACAATAAAGGACCATGTTGATTGAATAATATATTGGGAAAATAAACCTATCGAAGCAGATGTTGAGACAAGGATCAAGAAGGTTACTATAAAAGGAAGTAGAAACAAATGCAAAACATTTTATCCATTCTATAATATATTGAGCTATAAAACAATTATGAAGCACAATAAAGAAACAGACCGAATTGCATGAAAAGACAGAAAGAGAACTTGAATGCAGCATAATATGTTTATTTTCCATCTAGAATTTTTTTGTATGAGCTAGTTTCATCTTGTTTTCATTTTAACATCTATTGTTTATAATATAAATTCAACAAAAAAAAAACTATTTACCAAGTTTATAGTCAACAAGTCCCATGGCGTAGAGTTTATTATGCTTGGCAATTTTGTGTGAATTCTCCATGAAAATTTTTAATCGGAATTTTTCTTCTGTAGCACTGTTATAAGTCTTTTGGTGAGTTGCCTACGATAATAGATTATGATTTAATCCTCAATTCATATGTATGTGGGTATAAGTACTGTAATCAATTTTGATTGTAATAAAGTCAAAAGCATTGAATCAATTTAGAATAAAATCCAAATTTCAAAACTCGAGGGTTTGTCTATTATACAAATATGGTTGGATGTAAGAAATAGAATATTTAAATCACGAACTAATTTTCAACAACTTTATAGTACAGCAGCTAGGGGGGATCCCGTAGCCGTTTCATATTCCCCTCAGTTTTAGAGCGTTTTCATATTTTTTTTATAAGTGGAATCGATTTTTCAAGGGTCCTAGCCCAAATCTGGTCGAGTAATTTGTTATAAACAATTTATTTGTTCATAAAGCTATAGCACATAAACAAAAGGATCTACAAAAAAGGTCTCTACACAAAATTAACGTTTTTTCTCTCATAAATCATTACTTGGTTCCTAAATGACGTAGAAATATTTAAAGCAGCTCATTTTAAACGTTAAAGTTTAAGCTTCAAAATGAAATGTAGTAGACCTTTTCAATATTATCTGTTAAAAAGTTACATAAGTTTGAATGTACAAATTTTCATATGTATAATTTTGCATTAAATTGACGATAATTTTTTAAATATTGATTTTTTGCACAAAACTGTAGAGATCTTTATTGTAGATCTTCTTTTTTATTTGAAACTTTTTTTGTATATCTTTCTGTTTAAGAGTTATAGCTTTATAAAAAATTAAATTGTTTATAACAAACTACTGGACCAGATTCGGGCTCGGCACCCTCAAAAAATCAATTCTATGCATAAAAAAATAGGGAAACGCTCTAAAGCTGAGGGGAGAATGAAACGGCTACAGGACCCTTCATAGTTGCCGTACTATTAATAATGTTTTGACAATTTATATCAAGTACCTGTGAATAATATGACCTATTCATGCCATTTATTACTAATGACTAATGTAAGTTATGATTATTAAAAAAACAGTGATAATATATCTGAAATAAATCAATTTAACTCTATTATCAAGAATATAATTCCATGAAACATGAATCATATGTGACCATATACAAATTCAATCAAGTCAAACAAAACAACAATTAGGGTTATCTTAAAAAAACAAGTTTCAGATTCTGGGAATGCAAGCTAGTATAATTGTAATAAGCATCAAATATTTTTTCAGGAAGACAGCGGTTTTAATAGCAAAGGCATCAAAAATTTGTTATAATATGTTGCCAAGGTTATGAATTTAAAATATCTTTTTAATATCAACTGTTTCAAATTACAAAGGCAGAAACTTATTGGGTTACTACACTGGTCAGATTACAAAAAAAAATGATATTTTATAAAAGAGTAAAGGGTGTTGATGTAGTAATTATCAAAAATTTATTCAAATAATTTTTTCTTGGTATTAACGATTGGGATTTAATCTTTTGAAAAAACTAATGGTTGGTTTTTATACATAAGGTTTCAAGATAAAATTTTAGGGAGAGAGAGAATAATTTTTCAGATATAACCAAGTATGAAAACAATCAAATAAACTTCATAGCAAATTTTATACCATACAATTTTTATGATAGGTGCACATAATATCCGCGACCGCCTTGCATTTCGTGATGGCGCTGTCCACTTGGCACAAACATGGCACACACTCATACCTTCAATTCAAGAAGTGGGGCCATGTTGGTACCATATCCAGGGCCTTATGATTGCCAACTTTTCAAGAGCAAAACCCGTAAAACCATTATTGAAGTACTATTTCAACTCAGTATGTGATATTTTTTGCTATGTGTCTGCATTATAAGGTTCTGACATTGTTAACTTGAAGCCAATATTAAAGGTTAGCCTCCTTTTTAGGGTTTTATTGAACATATACTAAAGAAATTTGTTATTGTCTTGTAAGTTTATTATTAAGGTCAACATTTTGCAATGAAAATCGACATTGAGTAAGTACATTTTTGTTTATAAGAGCTAAGACATACAACTTGCTAACTGCATGTTGGATGGTCTTGTTAACAATGAATGTACAGATCATAGAAAATCCGCCATCTACTGATATACTGATCTACTGAGGATATCCTGCTTCAGCATATCAACAGAAATTCCAGTTGACTGGGGATGAAAATTGTTATTGTGGCAGCTCGACACAGCTTTGGAGAACTAGTCAAATAATATCTAAGGCATTACTAAAATGCTACCACCCCAAGGTATTTGGTTCTTGAAGTATTTATAGTTGTGCTTTGTATGAACATTGTAGTAATTATAAAATTAAGATAATTTCTATAATACATATAATTTATTGATATAAAGCGACAATCCCTGCTTTATTTTCGATTCTCCTTCATGAACAATATTGGTCTAGTCTAGGTGTCATCCAAAAAGAAAGACGATCGTTGATTTTAAATGTCAGACAAAGGTTCAATAATTTAAAATATTCAGTGAGCTACCACTAAAATGTAGACAACCCCATCTGACTGAAACATTGGTGTTAATAATGTCAACTACCATTCAATGCAGAAAAAAAGGGAATTCAAAAATACTGGATACTAGATTGCAATACCACTACAATTATAGTTTTAAGAGTTATGCCTCTAAAACATAGACAACCACCCACTCCATAGTCCAACATGTGGTAAAAGGGTAACATTTCTTTTAGAAATTGAATGTTTGATGTTGGAAAGCAAGTTAGTAATGGATAATCTATTAATATCATGGGTGTAACAAAATGGAAGATAATGCCAAAATGCTGTTTTTACTTTACCTTTGTCTTTGAATATCTTATGAACAAAGGCAAAAATTTATGAGATATTTTAGATAATTTTTAAAACGCCAAAATTGGAGTTAATTTGAAAATTCAGTTTATTACTTGCTATTTATATTTATGATGAAAGAAAAATCATGACTAAAATTGACTTAATATAAATATTCATTTGATGAGATTAAATAGAATATATTACTTCAGATTGTGAAATATAGAAGAGAAGATAAAATGGAATAAAATACAAAAAAATGAGACAGGAAAAATGTCACAGAAATACATCATTGTTTTCCAATCCTATATTAAACAGGCCATAGAAATAGCAACTGGTTTTGTTTTTAGAAAAATCACCCTGAGAAATAAGTATCTCCGTAGCTAGACTCAAATGCCAGATGATTTTCCCATGTCTCTTAATCATATTTTCCATATTTATAACAAACTGTCAGAATTTATCAATTTCACTGAGTTTCTGGAATGTTTTGTCTCCATGTAGATAATAACTACAATTTATTTTATTTACAAAGAAATGTACACTTGAAATTATATAAAATAAATAAAACTATCAGTGATATGGGTCAAGCAAACATGACATTATCAAATTATTTATAGCCTCAATGGATAACCCCTGGTTATTTTGTGATAATTTCCAAATCCCAATGAAATTTCATGTTTATGAACTTAAAACATCTGTCATTAAATTTTAAATAGTTCTATGAGAAACAATAGATTTGAAACTTGTACTAATTTTGTTTGGTAGTTGAAAAATGAAAAATTTTTTCAACTCTGTAATTCTTGAGTTGTAAAGGAAAAAATCGTAATTTGTCAATCGATTTCAATATAGTTGAATCACTTCAGAATGGAGTAATGCCCTCTGAGACTCTGAATGATGGGGTATTACACCATTCAGAAAAAATTCACCTAGAAATTTTTTAAAAATATATTAGACGCATCCCGTATTGTTAAGAAAACAAATATTGAAATATTAGTATTTCCAAATAGAACTAGTGATGAAATTTTAACAAAATAAACAGTACTGATAGAAAAAATATTTTCTAGATAATAATATAAAATCAAGCAACAAAATTAAAGTTAAAATATTCAATAAATTGAATATCCAAATAGGTATATTTTTATTAATTCGTTTATACAAAACAATAATATACTGACCTTGAAAGCTGTCCATTCTTCTTGAACCAGGTCAACAAAGGAAACAGCTTGGCTGCCCACAAAAATGGCAACAAGAAGTAGTAAAAGCTTCATTCTATATTCTGAAAAAATATACAATTATTACAAACTTTTTTAATGCAATAAATAATGAAAAATAAAAGAAACTTATTAAATTAAACTTAATAGTAGACAAAGAAAATTAACTAATCTAATTACTATTTACGAATGGTCAAACACACAATGGCGTTATTTGTTTTATCAAAATTTTATTAATCGATCTATAAAAAAATTTGTATAATATGTTCAAAAAGTGTTTTCCAAAAATATTGCAAACTTACTTGTGAAAAGACTTTGAACGACTAATTTACAAACTGGAAGTTCTCTGTTTATGTCAGTCCTTCCCAGAAATCATAAACAAAGACGATCCACTTCCTTGTACACAGATAATAAATGTTATGGTAGGGAGTAAATCGACCAAGATTTATCCCTACCAAACACACATCAAATAGAATGAAACTATTAGTGCTGGCTAATATTACAGTTTCACATCTCAAATTGACAGAATAATGTTGATTAAACTGTGAAGCACTTCTTTAGATTTATCAATACAGACCAAATGCTTTAACAAAATTGTTAAATTGTAATTTAAATATTATATTTTACAATAAGTTGAACGTCAGGAATATTATCATATTATTATATTTTCCTAAAATAGTAAGTACTGAATAAAAAAAACTGTATATTGATTAATACTTTCATAATTTTGCAAATTTCGACGACAATTTAGATATATATTATCTTTTGCGGAATTCAGATCTATTTTACTAACAACCATGAAAGCGATCTGTTTGAACCTGTAGTTTATAAGACCGGGACCCATAAGCTTAGTCATATTTATATTTGACATTTGACATGTCATAACATAAGTAATAAATATTTTGGATTGTTTTAAATAAAAAAAATAATATAATTCAAGAAATGGATATCTTGAAAGCTGAAATAGCCCGCAAACGAAAATTATTAGAAGAAAAAGAACTTTTGGTAATGTTTGAAAATTAATTTTTATAGGTTATATCCACTTAAATTTTTTTCACTTTAGGGAAATGATAAAAAATATTTCAAAAGAGGAGAACTTATTGCAAAAGAACAAGAAGAATATCGTAAAAAGTACTATATCCAAAACGAAGCGGATGAAAGCTCCTCTACAGTGGTGGAAGGTGAAACATCAAATAAATTTATCTTGAAAAACCATCTTTAAAAAATATTTTGTAGGTCAAAATATTGAATCAGATGTTCAACACAGCATTCTACCTAGATCTGAAGTAATAATAAGGTTAAGAGATAGAAGTGAACCAATTTTACTTTTTGGTGAATCCGAGTTGGATGCATTTAAAAGGCTAAGAAAATGTGAGTTACTCGAACCTGAAGTAAACAAAGTAAGTACAAAATAAATTACATATATGATTAACAAACAAATCTAATAAGCCCTAATTTGAAGTTTACACTGCATTGTCTGCTTTAAGGGTTTTCGTAATGATTTTCAAGAGGCAATGGAACAAGTTGATCAGGCATATCTTAATGAATTGTTTAAAGAAACAGAGGGTACCAAAAGTGTTGAAAAAGTGGATAAATCTCAAAAAGAACTTACCGTTGATTATGAAGAAATCAGAGAGATGGCCAAAAGTATGGGACGAGGAAATAGAGAGCATGATATGACTGTGATTGTACATTTTATACAGGTAAGATTTATAATATAAATATATTAAATAAAACACTTAATGTTGGAATTTCACTGTATCAATTGAAAATAATGAATTTTGAAATGAATACTTTACACTATACTTTTGGTAATACACTTTGTAAAATTGGACAACTAAGCCAAGCGACCAGAATTATTGATATTTTGAGATCCATGTCAGAGGACGTTGATGTTAAAAAAAAGATTCTAATCAAATATACTAATATAGAATTCTCAGCAAATTCACTTATTATTTAAAATAAAACACTTATTATACTTGTCAATACTTGAATAAATAAAAATGGACCCAAGAGATCTAAACAATTTAGCATTATTTTCCTTTATTCAAGCAAAAAAGTACATCATGACTATTGCTACATAAATATTCAATGAAAAACATAACTCCAATTGATTCTGTGAGCATGATTTACCTTTTTCAAATTTTTTGTTTAATATATATGATACTTTGATGTGATTTTAATCCATTTTCCACACACAATTGTAGTGTGTGGACTGTTTCATTGATTAGTATTTCACCCTTTGGATAATAGTGCACTTGATCTCTTGCTCTATTGCATATTGTTAGCGTACATTCATATATTTTTGAAATAATATCTTATATCACAATCACAATATAACTCATAAACGTCCAACCGATTTATATCAACAGGACAATATATGAGGGGACATATAACTATCTATGATTGGTTAAAACTCTCTATATGACTTGTGCTAGGTTGATGGATATTAATGCTGATGTTTGCAAAACCCTGAAAGAACCATAAAATATCCAAATATAACTCACTATCAAATGTGACTAATTTTTATGTTTATGAGTAATTTTAATGTTAGGTAATTATAATGAAACAAATACACTTTGTGTTTTTGATTATTTATTTGAGCTAATACAAATAATGTATTTATTATACAACTAAGTAATATTATATTTCATGAGATAAAAATTTAGTTTTCTTATCTTTATTTAAAAATAATTTTCTATTTGTATGAAGATGTTGAAATACTCGAAATTATTTCCAAATAATGATGCAATTATATATAATAACATATTTTTCTTCTGCTTGTGCTACACTATTTATTTAGTCAATCAAGTTTAGGCAGCATACCTTGGTGGCATTTCTTTGTTCCCATATGTTCTTGATATATCTGGATCTGCAAAAAATCATATGAAATCAGAAGCATTCGAATAAAAAATTTGATTACTATCAATTCCTATGTTAGGGACATAGTGCATTGATGAGTTAAAATGGAACAGTTGATTTATTCATTAAATTTTTAAACTAGGTAGTACCTGTTTTTTCTTTTGCCAGAATATGTTTTCTTGGATAGTTATTGAATGTAGTAATAACCACCTCACGAAGGTCAAACCTCACAATTTACAAAACAATAATACGTTCCGTAGTAACATATGGATGCGACACATAAGATCTTACGTCAGAGATATCACATTTATTATTGGCGCAGTCAATAGGATTTAATCTCTTTGATCAGAAAAGTTTCTTTGTAGCGTTTCTTTCAGATCTTGTCAGCTCGTGATTATTTGAATATTTAGTACTAGCTTAGTGTTAATGTATCGGTTTAATTCATTTGGAATCTCATCAAATTGGGGAATGCAATTTAAATATTCTGATTTGAATTGAGCCATATTAATTTGATTTTTGAGAGATTAACACTTTTATAAATATGAGAATCAGTTGAAGAATCTCACTATGTTGACAGGACAATCATACGAGGCGACTGCTTTTTCATATTACTATCTACGTTTGGTTGAAACTCTATAATAATAATAATATTAATAATATCCTACAAAAGATTTTTGGCTCTGTTCGTTTCCAGATTACACTTATTGCACTGTCTTGCACTGCATTGACTCAACTGACTCTAGAACCAGTGCAAGCAGTACAGTGAACTGGGTGAACTAGTTATCTTGCACTGCTACTAAGAACAGCAAAACTAGCGCTAGTTCTGCTACAAAAAACGCTTTAGTGTACACTTCCTGAACTAGTTCTACCAGTGCGGAACAAACCTAAGTATATCAAGAACTTGAGTCGAATATATAAATAGGATAAAAAACTGAGTAATGCATTCCAATAAATGGGAAACTTGTTGGAATAAATCGCATTTAATGATATAAATTGGTTTGAACACTTTCCCTTAGAATATGATGGTCATTTCTTTGTAAATT
Organism: Diorhabda carinulata; assembly: GCF_026250575.1. Taxonomy (NCBI): domain Eukaryota; kingdom Metazoa; phylum Arthropoda; class Insecta; order Coleoptera; family Chrysomelidae; genus Diorhabda; species Diorhabda carinulata. The sequence goes on along the minus strand of NC_079462.1, from coordinate 25,269,797 downwards.
TGACTGAAATTTTTTAATATTAAAGTTCTGTTATATAAATGTGAATTGATATATGAGATTTCATTGCACTATTTAAAATATTAACACAACTAAATATGTTTTAATGATTTCTAAAGTTCAAAAGTGAAACATTTCTATTAAAAAGCAAGCACAAGAGGTTAAACCCTATTAAACTTCGGTGCCTGCCGTGTGGAGATGTCTATGGATATTGATCTTGAACTTCTGTAGGTTGTAGTATCCGGGAAAGACGTGCCTTGGTAGCTGACCCACAGGTTTGCACTTGTCCAAAAGAAGGAGTCCCAATAAATTGACGTTCTGGGCGTCTGCAAGCGAATTTGGTGTTCTTGAGCCACGTCTGCCTGTCGACTATGTCTTGCAAAAACTTTTCTAGGTGGGATTAAGCTGCACAGCTCGGAGTAGTAGTATCAGTAAAACAGAGTCAGGTCAGTGACCTTTCTTCCATGCTCTAAGCTGTTCAAGGTTCTGGTCAACTCTGGATCGCCTATAATCAAATTGCTCTCTTCTGCGTTGAGTCGAGCATCCTCAGGGTATGCTTGGGAGCCGAGCCCCAAATGTGCGAGCATTACTCCAAAAATAAACGAATCTGGGCCTTGTAGAGGATTAGAAGTTGTTGAGGAGTATATAGCTTTTTGTTTTTAAAGAGGCCTTCAAGTTTTTTATATAATAACAGATGTTTGATTTTGGTTTAGTTGGAAGTTGTTTCTAGATTACCTGTATATTGAGTGGGTGGCGGAGCTGTTGGTTGACATTCTCTTGATAAAACATAAGGCACATTATCCACTACAGTTGATGTTACAGTTGAAAGAGTTACTACTGGTACCAATTGTAACAATCTACCTACAAATATTATGAAATTCTTAAAAATGGTAAGGTAAATGAATCATTGTTGATTTTTTAAATTACATTTTCATATATGTTTTGTATATCAAGATCAAATTTTTGTCGTATCTCACAATACACTCACTCATTAACAAAATAGATAAAAGGTGGTAAGTACCAGGATTTAGAAAATTACTAATCAGAAAAAAATCCTTATAAATTGTATCTTCAGCGTTGTTGTTCTCGTCATAAACATTGGTGAAAAATTAATTGGATGCGATGAATTATTCTGGGGTGGCTCTGGACTTGTAAAATATCCTGGATATTATGGAGCATAGCTGTTAGATATATGCACATATGCTTGTATTTTTTCAAAACTCCCATGATCTCCATTTTGGCATCGATTTTATAATCTAGATGAATTGATTTTAAATCTTCAGCCAACGACAACGCAAAGTTGTATTCGGATTCATTTTCACCACTTTTTTTGTCTTTATCCTCTCGTCCTTTCTTTGCATTAACTTTGTTATCATTTTATTCTCTTCGCATGCTTTTTTTAATTACGACCACTAAATTCTCTGCTTTTTTGGTCCCATATTAAGTGACGGTTTTGAACTTCACTTATAAATAACTCTGTATCAATATCCAAATCTCCCAATGATGCCATGATGATATGAGTGAGCAGCGAGGCGTACGGATTGGCGTTTGTACGCAGCGTCCACAACGAATTCACTGCGCGTGCGCGGCGTGATCGTTGCGTGCTCACTCCGCTTTGAAGACGTTCGCAATTCACTAGTATGATAAGGCCCTTACTCTTATTTTGTGCTACAAAGCTTATTTTGGTTAATTCCATATTCAAGATATTTAAATAATCTTACGGAATTTTTTGGAAGTAGAACAAAAGTTTGAACATAAACATTGGGTAATTCATATAAATCTTATAAAACACAGTGGATTATGGAAAATAAGATTTCATAATTAAAAGTAATAAATTTGTAGTGAATCATTTTTTTATACGATTTAAGTAATCTGAAATCTATGCAGCAATAAACATGAGATAATTCAATGAGGTAATAGTTAAGATATTTTTAAAATTTGGAATACGAGGGTTGTTTATTTTTTGTAAGTTCTTTGTTTCTTGAAATAAATTTCGTAGTGGCAAGAAACGGGTCTACGCTTTAAAAGATTGTGCCACTCCTTCGCTACAATTGTCGCTAGTGTTGAGAGAGATAACATTTATTGTCATTAGAAAATTTTAGGTTTTATTAGGATGGCTCCAATTCCTCATCGTCGTTGAGTTATGGTAAAATTACGACTTTTACTACGATTAATGTTACCTACAATTTAGAGTGGCGATATATGATCGTTTTCTACAAGATGTGAAACGTCTATGTTCAAAGATGCAAAACATGTAACTACAATTTCCAGAAATTTCACTGCCTAGTCTGTGTAAAATTATGACCACCGAGCTAGGATACTCATAAATATTAAATAGGAGCTCCAAACTGAAGCGTTTGGCGTTAGCCCTAATTTCTCTCTTACGGTATAACAATGAGGGAAACGTTTCTTATAGATTATTGCTACTGGAGATGAAACAAATATTACTTCTGGCTATATTGTTTCATGAAACACTGAATGAAATATTCTTACATGTTTATAAAAGTACTCCTCTTCAGTAAAACCTCACATCTGGCTGATGGACCTGCTTCCAAGACATTTTCTTCCCACTCACTCACTCAACATAAAATATGAGGACAGTACCATCGGCGCCATTGTAAATGAAAAAAATAACAGATAAGAGGAAATAAAGGACGGAATACAAGCTGAAAATGGAGAATTCCTAGTAATATAACAGATTTATAAGAGGCAAGAGCTTGAAGACCAAAACCAGTTAAAAATTTACAAAACAGCCATTGAACCTATTCTCATATATGTCGCAGAAACCATGTGTCTCGTGAAGAAAGAAGGGAATCTTAGAATATTCGAAAGGAAAATGCGCTAAGATGAATATTATGGCTAAGAAAATAGATAAGAATGAATAAAGACGGATATCAAATACAGGGCTAATAGGATAGGACTCGAATTAGTCAAATTCATCAATTCCTAGATATTGAAATGGTATGGACACGTCGAAAGACCGCAGCCGGATTCTATAATAAACAATTGGAGACTAATAGAATGTAGACCAAGAACGACCAAAATAAGTGTGAGTGAGAATGAGAGAACACACAAAAATTCAATATTAAAAACCTTACACACTAGATCAAAAATAAGAAAAATTTAAAGATAGATAAAAAGAGATATGCGGAATGATTTGCCGCAATAAAAAAAATTGAAGTGCTCCAGGTGTGCCCAATTTTCCTGGGGATGTATCTTATAGTATAAGTATTATTATCTTTGAATGTTTGCCAGAAGGTTCCAATGTTAGAAGTAGTACTTGAATTCCAAACCTACAGTTTTAAAACCCGTGTTATTTGGACTCAGTGTTCAGTAACTACTCAAATTTGTTACATCTAGTAACTCCATTTATAGTACAACAGTTGTCTGGAAATTTTCCGACTTCAACCTGAAGATGTCGGTACTTATCAATATAAGTCGGGAAATATATTTGTGGATGCACTTAAACATTCTATTTGTACGCTTAATGTCTGATTGACAGTCGTATAAGTGATCTGTGAAGATTTTTTTGAAACTGGAAAAAAATTTATTATCGAGCTGACATTGAATATTTGTTTTTGAAAAGCGATACACCTACCTAAATGAAAGAGGAGTTAGACACTGTTTATGGAGAATCTGCACAATTATTTACGACTGGTAAATTTGGGTCAGCTGAACTCAAATTGTGACAACCAGCGATATCATCGAAAAAAATTCATTCATGTTAGAGAAAGGTGCTATATATTGACTGAAGAATTGTACGCGTTTAGCCCGCGTGTTTAAGTCGGATTTTTTGCGTCCATTTCAAATGGTAGATAAAACCACTACACTCCTTAACCAAAAAAACACTCAAATCAGTAATTTGCAAAGGAGGAAATGCTCCAAAAAACGAAAAGTTAATTACATCTACCGGAAAACTAATGCCGATTGTTTTTTGAGAGAGTTATTGGATTCCGCTTTCCATGATAACGCACCTTCTCACACTTTGGTAATCGCTTTTGATAAAATTCACTAACTGCACTTAAAATTGGTTGACTACCCACCGTATTCACCATATCCAGCCCCTCAGCGACTTTTTCCTGCTTCCTATCAGTTACAAGAGAGAGAGATTTTCATCAGACCAGGACTTGAGAAGAAAGACGACAATTATTATTTGGAAGGATTAAAAATATTAGTTTATCGCCGGACTGTGGGTATAAACCTAAATGGAGAACATATTAAAAAATCTTTGATACCTAATTTCGAAATGTTTGAGCAAATTATCTTTTATTAAGAAGATTCTGCTCAAAGGTTATTAATGTCAACTTTTAGATTTTCCTGTTTTCTTTTTATGTCTCCTACGTTTATTATTATTTAGAATAAAGGGCATATATTTTGTTTCAGTTGAATAAACATCGAATAATAATTTTTTTTATACTACATAAATATTTTCTCACCTTTTGCAACAATAAATTTTCTGAAATTCGTATACGTAAATCTGGAATAACATACTAAAAAAATTTGTGAAACTGTAATAATTCCCATGAAAGCTAATGTAGATATGATTATTAAATGTTCACTCTTTTCATATGTACTCATCACGAAGTGAATACAATCACTTTTTCCAAACGAATACAAAAACACTATGAATTATTTCTCGAATTAACACCGGATTTAATACTTGTTATCCTTATCTAAAATACTGGATTAGCAGAGGAATGTATTAAAACCTAAAGTAATGTTGTTCGTAAATTTATCTATAAAGAAAAAACATTGGATCACAATATCCGCGATATATCCAATAAAATAATTAAATTTGTGAATCAGCTTATATTAATAGTTGTAACATGATACATTTCATTTTAGAATAGAAAATAAATAGTACATTTTCGGGGAAAAATATTTTTTTGAAAACATCAAAATGTATGAAAAAATCTATTGATTACTGATATATCTCTTTGTAAAATTTTTAAATGCATTAAGTCAAGATTGTCCAACGTACCTCATAGGTGAGGTAAGTTGAGCAAGAGTGTGGGACAAACGGAGTAATCATCAAGTCTAGTCAAATCATGAGTTCAATGTTAATTAGACGTGTAATAAAATTTGTGTTTGTTAATCACTTTTTTATTTATAATGTCTTAGAGATGAAACAATAAAACTAAAAGTTTGAATAATAAAAATAGAATCAAAAAAATATCAACATATCTTAAGCTTAACTAGGATTATTAAACTTTCTGTTCAATATCCGCATTGAATATTTATATAATTATCAATATAGCTCATATTGAACGAGATCGGAAACTTTAATGTTGTTGTCACATTTTGTATGACACATTTGGAATATGGGACTCCAGAGACTGCGTCTTAGTGTTGTAGCCCTATCTAGTCCCTTGGGTGGTCTAGCACTGTGTTAGACTAAAGTAATACGATACCCAAGAGTAGCATCCTTTATAAGGTTAATGACTAATTAAATTAAATCCGCTATCTATATTTCTGGTCATAGTACAAACAGAATTTTTATTCAAGAAATGAATCATCTATCCTAACTAAAATATCATATAATAAGTATTCCATTACGTATAACTTGATAACGCATTCTATATCAAAACTATTATTCTGCTTCGTTATTGACGCCTGCCGAAGCAATTAAACAAACTATCTCGAACGGATCAGTACCTCCGCCGTTGCAGAATCAATACAAAAACATTTTTCATTTTTTTTTATTAAAATCAAAAATAATAACGATCCGAGAATATTTGAATTAACAGCATAATACAACAGAATATTTGATAGTCATTTTATGCTATTACGATTTACGATACTGTTCGTTCGTAAGAATATGAATAAAATTTAGATATCTTAGTAATATTAATATTAAACATATGATATATTAATTGTCATATGTAAAATGCTTAATATCAAGCCTAAAAAGTTAGCATTTGTTCAAAAAATATTCATTTGCACGTGGAAATTAATTATTGTGGGCTTTTTTAAGCAGAATAGAGTATTAGAAAGAAAATATACATTCATTTTAAGTAAGTTTGAGAAAGATTATAAAATTATACAAAAAGAGCTGTAAAAAAAAATTGATCGATCAACAAAAGAATTAACTGTAGATTTTGGAATAACTAACTTGTTAATACGCGAAATACGTGTTTGGTTTACATGCAAAAACTCACCTTTTTTAATAATAAGCTTTTTAATGGACTTATATGAATATTTCAAGTAGAAGATGTAAAAAATCTGTGAAACAATCATGATTCCAATCAAAACTAACGACACTATAAGTAGAGTATCGACCTCGCTATCATATGTTGTGGGCCATCGGTGCACCATGTTTTTTGTTGCTAAATAATTAAAAATTAACGGAAATATATGTTCGTTTTCTTGATAACCGTTTACTAATGGAAGACTCCATTATTTTATCTGCCTATCTCCATTATGTATATGTATCCGTTATCTGCTTTAATAATATTGACAGTGCTTCAATCCGCAATAAACCTACATCATTTTCACTTATAAAAGGATTTGTCGTATTGTTCATTGTTTTAGAGCCTGTTATCTTATCAACGATTTATTGCTTTATGGTGACGTCGAATTTCGCGTCAATCGTATAGTTTGTTCTTAAATGTGACAAAATAATAAAAATTCGTGACCCTTGCAAAACCAATGCAGGATGAATCATCTAAATTCTATTGAAATATTATCGAAAATATGTCTATGTCGGATCTGTAGCTATATCAAGTCGTATTTCGGGCCCTTTCTAATCTCAACAGATTTCTACGTTCATCTGCATTCCCCATTTTCCGTATACTTCCTTTAGTTTGTGTGCCATGTATTCTAAGTAATCTTTGTTGTTTCCTCATATTACCTGCAAATTGGAGGGTGTATAAACAATTGTCATCGTCATTTTGAATCCTGTTTCCTTTGCATTTCTTTTTCCAAGTTGTTAGAGCTTTTGAAAAGTGTTGGAGAGATGCAGGACCTTTGTCTCAACCCTTTGTGGAGTGCGAAGGATTCCGATACTTTATTTCCGATTTTTACTGCAGACTTCATATCTTATAAATTCTTGATGGCCTTTGTGAGTGAATGGTAATTGCTGGTGCTCTCAAGAGCTCCTCATAATTTTAATATTAATATGTTATTGTGACTATTTGTAAATTTATAAACATCAGATGTATTAGTCTTTATCTCTCTGTTTTCTTCTCTATAAACTGCTTTAAGGAGAACAGGATCTTCCAGCTCTAAACAGTCTAAACCCACTCTGTTTTTCTTCTTCGTAATTAATGTAATCCTTATTATTCTTGGACATACCCTGCTTATTGTACTTATTCCGATATCCCACGATACTTGTTACATCATAATTTGTTTCCTTTTTTAAGTATAGATGTGATGTAAGCTGTTTTCCAGTTTTCTGGTATATTTTCGCTATTTATTTATTTTCTAAAAATATAAACTAATGATTGTTACTGTTATTCTTTTAATTGATCTTAATTTAGCTAAGGAATTTCCATGTTTCACTGCACTTTCGCCCTCGAATGTATGTCTTTATTTCTGGACATTTTCTTTCATAAGTTTCTCTTCTTCTTTCTATAATCTTCAGCTATCTCTTAATAATTGTTTCTTTTTGTCTAATAGTTTTTCCCTTTCAGCATTCCATCAATATTTACTACTTTGTGAATTTTCTTTAAACCTAGAGTTTCTTTCGCAGCTGATTTGATGCTTTATACTATATTATTATGAATTAAATATTTGGGTGCTATTATAAAATTGTTGCTTTTGAAAAATAAATTAGTCAAAGTGTACCAATTGTTTTTCATACAAAGATTGCACTTTTGAAATTCAAAAACAAAGTGGTTAGACCTAATGATTCATTTTCTCGCACATGGTACCAAAAAAAAGAAGGTTAATGCTTCTAAATGTTCTTGATTTTAGGTCTCTTCTGTTTTAATATCAGTTTTTTTAATAATTTTTGAAAGATTGATGAAAAATTGACGTTTCAACTAATTTTAATTTTTTCAAAAGGGAAACTATAAAACGCGTTTAGGGTGACGTTTTTTTTTCAATTTCTTTATAACATAGTATGTCTATTTGCATCTTTTTTGTAACTGGTAGTCTTCTCAAGTTTTTTCAATACCCTTTTTACAATAAGAATCGTCAAGCTCCTCAAAATAGCCATTAACTGGCGACATCTTTGACCACCCAGCCATTTTTTTAAGTCTGATAACAGAAAATATACCGATGGATTTGGCGAATCTAGTGCATGAGGAAGTAATTCAAACTTTAATTCATTGATTTTAGCCATTGCTCTAACGGATCCGTGAGCTGGTGCATTGTCTTGATGAAACAACACTTTCTTCTTAGTCAAATGTGGCCGTTTTTCTTTATTTCTTCGCTCAAACGTTGGAATAAGTTCGCATAATTCTCGCTAATAATAGTTTTTCCTTTTTAAAGATAGTCAATAAAAATTAGGCCACGCGCATCTCAAAAAACTGACGCCATACCCTTGCTTGTAGATGGAACGGTCTTTGCGTTTTATTTCTATAAAAAATTTCGATGGAAACATATTCACGACGCCGTTTTGTTCCACACGGCTTTCTCAAGTCAACATTTTCAGTTAATATGCACTTTTTGAAATGCTTATTATGTCTGCTAGCTCCCGCACCTTCAGTCGACGACCATCCAGTACCGGTTTGTGGATTTTCTTAAACATTTCTGGAATCGTCACCTCATTTGGTCGACCACTGCAATGCTGGTCTTCGCAGGTAGCACGGCCTCATTTAAACTCTGCCACTCAATATTTTACTGTTGATAACGAAGAAGCAGTCTCACCTAGAATAGAATCAAGTTCAGCTTTTATATTGGTTAGGCTAAGGCTAAAGTATTATATTATACAACGATGACCATTTTTTTCCATGTTTACAAATTCACTGAAAACTTTCATTATTCATGGTTTGCCAAACAAATACTAAACAACGTGGCGTCTTCAACTTCGAACATATACTGTATAGATTGTGTACTTTCTAATATTGTGGTATTTTTCAAGCAACTACCGCTATACCAGTCCAGGTACTTCTGGGACCATCCTCGTATAGTATTGAATGCGTTTATTTTTGTTGATTTTGTAATTCTTTAGCCTGTGACGGATTCATTCATTGTGGCATTGAATTATTGTTAGAGTACAAAAATATTTTGAAATTGGTAAATATTATGTAAAACTACTTAGCCATGCTTGAACAATAATTACATCATTCATTCGATAAGATTCAACGTAATTTGTTTTTTTGTGGAACACTTAATGATTTAAATTAGAGTTAAACATCCTAATACATATAGAAGTCACAGTTAGACATATCTAAAAAAAGCTGGCGATCATAAATATCTGGGGTCAATTTTTCATCAGATTACCACGATATAAGTTGAATATACATTCATTTAGTTTGAATTTACCGATTCTCTAATAAACCAATCTTGTAACTTCCACAAATGTCTACACCTTGTCTAATTCTTAGAATGTGCTTTGGTTATGCTTGTCGACGATTGTAGGCACAACCGAAAGCTACTAATGGAGCGATATAACATTAGAACATTAGATAATCAAGGATGGTTTTACGAGAAATAAAACATTGCCGTGGTGAAGGTTGATCTATTGTCTACAGGAACGAAACGTATACCCTTTATTCTCATACTCAACAAAAATCTTATTCTGATAAAAATTCCGAAAGGCTACGAAAACCAATATAGAAAGGGAAGCGGTTAATCATACTTCACTTATTTTTAATCATAAAGCAACTCGATTATTTTCATTATAACATGAATTTTATTTACAGCGAAAATTGGGTTGATTCCAAACTCATACAAAATTTGCCCCTACATGTTCTTTTTATTGGTAACACACCGTGCAATATGAAACATTTCTCACATCTCGAAAAAACAAAATAAAATTTTCAGAGATCAAAGTAGATTTTCATAATATAAATATAAATAAGTTTAGGTTTAAGACTTATTAATTTGACAAAGCAACATGGTCACAATAAGTCGAAATTTCTACTATACCTCCCCCATCTTAATGCCATTGTACTTGTATGAGCGTTTTAGAAACGATATGCTGTAAAAAAACAAATTTATATTGTAAGACATTGAAAATTTGTACAAAGAACGTTTATTTTTATAACAATACCTTCATTACACCAACTTCCAAATATAGGCTAAGAGCTCCTCCAACCCCATCTACTTTCACTGCTGAATTATATGCAATATATCGAGCTACACACATCGCCGCTTCATCAAAGGATCTTAATCTTCTCATACTCACAGATTCCCTTAGCTCAATCCAAACACTTCAAAAAATTCACACTACAAATTCCTTAGCAATCAAAATCAAGCAGCAACTACAATATATACAAGACAACAACAAAAAAGTAGCATTTTGTGGGATATCCTCAAATACTGGAATAAAAGGAAACGAAGAGGCAGACCTGGCCGCTAAGGAAGCTGTAAATAGTGTGGAGTGCATGAACTTTTTAACTACTGCCGATATTAAATCAATCCTAAAGCGTAAAGTGCTCAATGAATTGGAAAGCAATGTCCACACATAAACTTCATGGAGTAAAAGACTCTGTTAAACCATGGTCAATACTACCGAAAAATCGCAGAGATGAAGATCCTCTAACGCCTCTCCATCTAGGCCATACGCAACATACCCATAGCTACTTATTTGATGCGAAACCTGAACCAAAATGTAGCAAATTGACTATAAAACACATAATCGCAGAATGTCCATCGTTTAACTCAAAAAGATAATCATCAAATCTACCACTCGGAACAATACGTGAAATTTTAGGACCTAAATACAATATTATTTATCTTAAAAAGATCTCGATGTGGACAACAACGAAAAGTCATGCGTAGTTTGAAAAAGTTTTCTCATATTTGTGGAGAATTAATAGCGGAATCACAAGTCAGACTATTTTCTGAAAATGTGAATAAATCTTATTTCATGTATTTTGGTGTTTTAATCGACGAAAAAGTCAAACAATGGGCTTCCCGTGTGTATTGTATCAGCTGTAGCATGTCTCCTTGGTTCAGAGGATGAAAAGGAAGAAAATAATTATTCTTATTGCAATTCCATTGGTATAAGAGCCACTGAATGCTTTATTTGTATGACAAACATTGAACGTTATTTCAACAAAAAAAAAGCGTAATATTTAATATCAAAATCGGTAATCTGGCTTAAGACCTTTTACTCACACTATAGACTTACCAGTACCGATGGTGACTTTGAATTGGCAAGAAATAATAACCGTTCTTGAGGAAGCTTCGAGGAACAGTGTACTGACCCCACATTACAGCCTGGTTCCAGTTCTGGCGAGCCAAATTTAATTGTTCAAAAAGACTTAAATGATTAACTACGTGAATTGGTATTGTCAAAACAATATTCAGTACTTCCTAGTTCTCGTCTTAAGAAGTAGAATTTCTTGCCAAAGAAATGAAAATTACAACTTTTAGATAAAGAAACCCCGCCTGGGCTACATTTTATGTTATTGGAAATTCGTTATGCGTCTGTACAGATATTGATGGTTTAAGGTAGGAACTGTATATCAAGCATCCTCCTTTATCTTATTTTTGGCTCATAATCTTTATTTATCTGTCTCATTAATACAATACTTGTGAAAGAAAATCAGTCATTAAAGATTGTATTTGATTTCGTGATAAACCGTTATGAAGTTGCCGTTAATAAGTTCAGTTACGTTAAAAGTTTACAGCTAATTCCTCATCGGAATCGTGTTATATAGAAAGATTACCGTATTTTATGGCAAGATCAAGACTTTTTTTAATTAGAGTTGCATTTGAAATGGGAGCATCTTTTTTACCATTATCGCTATGTTCATAATGAGTCTTCAAGGTGAGGTCTTTAATTTCATTTACGCTCAATAATTCCTCTATATCATCAAATTATACATCATCATCGAATCCCTCTCCACCAATCTTGTGCCGGCATTGTCTTGTCAGTAAAAATAATGTTATTATGGATGACACGACAAATCTCTGAACCAAACTTGTTTGCGCAAAAAGATGCATTACGTCTATACTCTATGCATAATTCGGGGAGTCCCAAGCTGATATCATAAGGTCCCAAACGAAAGACTTAATCTCGTACATGGAAAAGCAAAATCTGCCGAGTCTCAGAGACTGTTTCTGATAATTTGAACGCTTCGTTCTATTTACATCAATTACATAGTCTTGAGTATCTCTTCTTCTATACCAAAGTCACAAAATAATAAATACAGTTGAAAATTTTCAAGTTTTAATTATAAATATCTATATCACGTAAAACAAATAAATATTTTGTATTTTATAATTGACGTAGACTGTTTAATCTGTATACGACCATAGATTAAATGTTGTTTAATGATTGACAATATTACCGCGTAATCTTGGAACGCCTGTACCTGCAAAAACAAATATTTAAATCAACTTTCTATGCTATTTTTAATTATATGTTTTTAAGATACCCCAAATAAAAACTCAAAATCTACGTCCAATTTAAAAACAGTGGCACAATTTCAATTTTCAGTGACTATTTAACACCACTCGAAAAAATAAGTTGGAATTTCTGGAACCGTTGGTGATATTCATACTGAATACACTGTTTTCACCACCACTACACCAAACGCATGTTTCGATAACCAAGTTATCGTCTTCAGAGACTGAAGGCAGGGCAGTTTACCTTCAGTATGATGCGCGTTTCGATAACCAAGTTATCGTCTCCAGAAACTGAAAGTAAGGAAGTTACCTTCAGTCTTTGAAGACCATAACTTGATTATCGAAACACGCGTCAAACAGTGTAATCGTGATTGCTGGTGTAGTGTTGGTGAAAACAGTGTATTCACTACTCTAAAAAGGCATTTTACGTATCACAAATATTTAATCGCCACATTGTACATAGTTATGTTTTTTTATAAAAGTGTTGTATAAATGTAGATCTGATTGAAAATTAATTCTGAATATGTTAGGGACCAAGTCATTAATCATAATGTCGGGTCACTATAAAGGATGAGAAGTTAAATCAAGCCATATAAATATTAATATAAAGCTGTTGGGCAATTTGGCAATTAGATATCGTCTCATATATTTAATTTCATAGAAATCTATTTTTAATTTTTAACCAACCACATTGGCGAATAATTCAAAAGGTATCGAATAATGTACTAAGAATTAAATATAAAGTTTGAATTTAATTGACTGAAAATGGAAGATTTCACACTAATTTGCAGAGCAAACGAGTGTGAAATCAAATTTAAAATTTTCAATGAAAGAAAACTGTATGGAATATGTATCGAAAAAATATTTTGTTTTGAATTTTTTCATTATTGTCACACCCCTCCTTAATCACTACACCGATCCATGCGAAACGAAAAATCTTCTAATATCAAAATGCCTGGTGAGTTCTCTTTCACAGTTTCAATTGCAACAACGGAAAATATTTCAGGCTAACACTGGGATTCTAAACTTAGCTAGAAACCTCTTAACATAAAGTGGAATGTGCCGGAACATTGTTTTGGTAGAGAAACCATACCTTTTCCTAACGTGCGGATTTTTAATCAATTTCCACAGTTTCTGCTATCGTATGAATACTTAACTGACCAAATCGAATCCATTTTAGACGATCAAGGGAGATCCGAACAAAAAGCATCAAGAACGGCTTCTCGGCCATAAAAACAACTATAATGCGGGCGGAGATACGGCTATACTGATTTATCTACTAAAGCGATAGGTATTTCCTCGTAACAGAAGGTTTCACGGTGCATGCGCACATCTTCTTTAATATCATCAGTCTCGCCATTTGGTAGTCTAACCTCGTATATCAGATGATTGTGAAATTTTAACTTTGTCACAACAAGCTTCCAAGCATTTTTAAACCCTTTTTATCATTCGTTGAAATACAGCTGCGTTCTTTGTTTAAAAAATTGAAATAATAGTGACAGTTACTACTGGTGATTCACCTTAAATTTCCAGTTCTCACAGGTCAGGGTTGACCTTTAAATTGTGATTATTGACGATTATCATTAATCAAATAATCAAGATCGCATAGAAAAAAAATTAAGAAATAGTTCTGGATGTAGAGAAGGTGGTAGAGATGATACAAAAAGCAAGAGTGAGATATATGGGAAATCTAGGGAGTGCTGGATCAGAAGTTGGGATGAGAATAATGGTAGCGTGAACGCAAGGTGAAACAGGAAGAGAAAGCCCGAGATGGTTGTATGTCTGGAAATGGATTGGAATAAATGAAGTTAAAATACTGGAAACAAATGAAAAGGGTTCCGCAAAGCATGAAAAAGCGACCAAATTCCATATAAGAAAGTTGTGTCATTGTATGTAAGAAATAGTATAAATCTTACTTAAATCTACTTCATTTGGGTGGATAGGTCTTAATTCTTTTCTGCCCCATCGAACTCGTACTTCCAGAAAATAATATCCTACAAATATATATTTAATGTAAAATAATTATTTATGTAAAGAATATGCGAAAATTTTTTGATAGACTATAAGAAATCTATCTATATACTATTCAGAATCCTTCAAAAAATCTACAACCACATTTTTATGGTAAGAACTAGAATATGATCTAATATAATATTAAGTTACCTTCATTAACCATTCTATAAAGTTTTCTCTTTGCCATGATCGCCGCTAAAATTTGAACAAAAATTCCAAAGCAAGCTATAGAAAAAATTGTAACCAAGATAACTCCAACGTCAACCATTTTGTAAATTTTCAAATCTCTTCTATTATATGGTATTAGAACATATAAAATCTTTATATCGTTTGACAAATTGTGTTGATATACACAGTTGATAATAAAATTGTAAAAATATTAATCCTTTTATCAATTATCTCTTTTTTCATAAAATTATATTACACGGGTGTTACGAGGGCTGCATAAAAAATGTACAGTTCCGATTAATGTTGACAGTATTCTGTTAGTCATTGTATCCAATGCAGATATTCATTGAAATTTGATTTGAATATACTCAACACTCCTTCCCTTTGCGTTTTATAGTCTTTTCCGGTAAAGCGGAGTTTTCCCGAATACTATTTCTACTCCTATGCTTGTTTACCTTGGTTATTATGATTCATTTAAGCATTTCCATGATTTATATTCCTTTCTTATATCCTTGATGTGCATCCATATATAGCTACGAGTATTTTGACGTAAAAGTAACTTTTAAGAAGTTGACATAATGATTATACTCGTATTGTTAGTATTATTAAAAATTTCTTTATTTTTTGTTATATTTCCCTATATACATTACATCTAAAAGATAAAGTATGTTGACCATTGTTCTGGTGATCCATAGTTGTCGTGTGAACGTCTGGAAGTACTGTTGTGGTTCCTTGCATCGGGGCATTATCCACAAGTTTTATGTAGTTACTATAACTCTGTCCCTGGTATATAGTTGTGACTCCCAGAATCTTTCGGCTGAAATATCCCTGAAAAGCAGCTGAAAAACAGGGTTTCAAAAATCGATTGGGGTTTTAGTTTTCGAGAAGGCAACGTGGCTGACTTTGAATAATTCGTATGGATATGTGGAAGTTTTGATTTACGATGATTTCGGTATTAATAAAATTTGGAATTTTACAACCAAACTATGTGATTAGTCGTATTGTTAGTTTTCGTTTTACATAAATATGACATTTCGATTAGTTTTCATGATCATATAAAGAAAACTGTTTTCGTTGTTAAATAAATATGGAGAACAGATTTTTTGTCTCATTTGCCATATTCACCTTATCTGACTACTACCATGTAGCACTTTTTGGTCCCAGAATGAAAAATGGCTTCACACTCATGATGAGATTATTTTTGGGATGATTTTGGAAAATTGGATATTGGATAAGTTTTTACAATCGAACAGTAAGTAGCGTTTGACGTTCATTATTGCGAAGCCAGTGGGAATTGAAAAATTGACAAAGTTGTTAATAGTAGAGTTCTTTCAATATAAATTGCAGTTTACAAAAACTTATATAAAAACCGTTGCCGACAATTTTGTTTGATCTAACATAGGCGTAGATACCACATTTTATAAATTTATTATTTTTATAAATACTTTTGATAATATGTATATTTTATGCATCGATACCACGTTTCAAGGTAACATCTTCAGATTGGAAAAAATGTTTCCAGAAATGGTTTGAGCACATGCAAAAATATACTTTAAGGGCGAATATTTCTAAAAGCAATAAAACAATTCGTTTCGAACTTTCTGTTTCAATTTTTGTAAAAACTTAAGAGGCAACCCTCGTTTTATGATATTCAATTTTCACTTTGTTATATCCTTTTTCTTCAACTATTTTTTTAAAATTTTCAGTTGATGTTGAAGAAATGGGCGGAACAACTGCAAAATAGATCCAAGGAAGAAAAGGGAGGTACAAAAGGTAAACTCAAAGGAGCCACCTATGCACAGACGCAAGAATATCTTAAACCTCTCTTAAGGAAATTGAAAAATTTCACCTTACCAGAAGATATATCTGACAGTCTAACAGAAATTGTTGTTCATTTACTGGAACGAAATTATTTGAAGGTAATACTGCTTCTGATCATTATTTGAATAATGTTTATAGATATTTTATTTTAGGCAAGCGTAGCATTTTTGCAAATGGCCATAGGTAACGCCCCGTGGCCAATAGGTGTTACCATGGTGGGTATCCACGCACGTACTGGAAGAGAAAAAATTTTCTCAAAAAACGTCGCACATGTGATGAACGATGAAACCCAAAGAAAATACATCCAGGGTTTGAAGCGGCTAATGACTAAATGTCAAGAAATCTATCCAACTGATCCTTCTAGATGTGTTGAATATCAAGCTTTTGGTAAACCTGAAGATGTCACTCATGAATAAAATGTGTTACGAACATTTCCCATTATATACGTTCACAAACACAGAATAAACGATACAGAAAATCTACACACTAAGACACTTTATATGAAAAGCCTCAATTGTATCCGAAACAGGTTCTACGATTTTTGTATACTTTGTTTGTTCTTCTGTATTTTTTTTTCTTCTTGAAATCCCAAAGAAATGCCGAATATGTTTCATGTAATGGTCTCCATACTTAATTACTATATTCCAAAGTAATATTTGCAATATCTCCTCCATATTTAGAATACTCCATTTACATAGCGGTAATTAAATAAACCAGATTCATTCGAATAATCTTCAATTATCTCTACAGAAATCTCACAACAAGGTCTACTGACAGTAGATAAATATTTTAGTAAATAACGTTCTAAAAGTCGAGCAAACTGACAAGGAAAAGGTTCCTAAAAAATGTTCATGAAAAACAAAAAAAAAAATTTTCTGTGCCAATATTTCCGAACATAATGGCATTTATGAGAACAGTTCATTTTATGCAAATTTGTACTAATGTTTTATTTTCTGCAACATCAATACTTTTTTCACAAACGGGAGTACAAAAATAAAAAAAAAATAGTCATGATTTTAAGTCTATTTTTTCAAAGTTTGAAATAGCACGTGAATTAGGTCGAACCGTCAAGTTTTACAAGTTATTTTGCATAAAAAATAACCTAAAATCAAGACAAATTATCATGAAAAATATATGAAATAATACAGGAAGTAAAAGGTTGAAGAAAACCATAATTTCGATACTAATAATGCAATTTCATGAAATTTGAGACCAAGTGGTTTCATATCACGTTAACCGTCATGTTTTGGACTGTAAAAACACACTGTAGATCGCGCTGCCACGTCCTATCACCCTTGCGAAATAGTCTGTGGTTATAAAAAAGAAGGCCCGGGCAAGGACGAAGTCTCAACAATTATAGGGGTTAGGAATATGATTTTTTGCCGAGAAATAAAGTGTTTGGACTACATTCATTGGTTGAGCACTTAAGCGCTATAACATAAGAATGGGGCTGAAAAAATAATCCAAAGCTCTTTGATAACTTTGTGGGTGATATTTGGAGCTGGTTAGATACAAAATAAACAAGCGGTATTGAAATCGTAGGCCATATTTCCCTTTTAGGGCTAGCAAAATTGTCAAACTACATTGTGTCATTCTTGTATAACAATTTTCTTGTAACGCCTCCTGAACACCTGCTGGACTCTTCTTCCAGGAACAGATGAGATGACTCGGACAAGTCAAAGAGTTTTAAACCACAGAATATTTCTGAAAAAATATACTTTCACACTGCCCATGTACGTAGCTTGACAATTCTTTTGAAAAATTAGAGTAAGTTAGGGGCAGTCTATTTTTTCGTGAGACGTCGGAACATATGAGTTATATACATGGCTGGAAAGTTCGTCATGTCATTTTTGTGTTCAACAAGCTCAATAATGGAGACAAACAAGGGTCAAAAGTGAACAATCACTAAAAAAAATTACCATAGAAAAAAGACGTGTTATTAAAAAAGAGACAGTGTATACTTTCCAATAATGTGCAACAGTAAAGCATATAGAGATTTATACATATTTAATTAATTATGTGCGGACTTTTTCGAAAACAGCCAAAAAATGGAATTTTAAAAGTTGAAGTTGAAAGAAAAACACCCGTAAAACCTTTCTGGGTTAATTCAACACCCGTTAAGGACCTATTATCCAAAAATATACAAATGTATGAAAATTCTTAATGAAATAATGTGAAAATTCCAAAAATTTGGAAAACATGAAAAAACTTTTTTATTTCTTTAAAATGAACTTTTTTCCATCAATTTTGACTTCAATTTATTGAATAATTTGCCCTACCAGCAACAAGTAAATCCAGGGAAGCTACTCTGCTGAAGTCGGGACAGGAGCTAGAAATACAGGGCACGTTCGCGACTCATTATCTCGAAAACTATCGTATTTTTAACAAAAATTATAACTAGACTATTCTTGTAGATCATGAACTGATCTTCATTACTTACCTGAATGAAAATTTTCTAAATGCTATCTTTTTTGAGATATTGACGAAAATCTTCGGAATTTTGCAGCCATTTTTCCCAAAATGTTTCAGAATTTCAAAGTGCTAATCACACCAATGCAGTACTACCACAACTAAAGACCTATCTAGATGAAGTTATGTTAAAATAAGATCCACATTTGAGTAAAAAGCAAATAAGGAAGTTGAGAAAATATTAATATCCTACTTTGTTTAGATTGTAATTATATCTGGAGTTTAGATAGAAAAAGATGCTCAAAATGTATGCGTATTGACTTTAATAAAAAAATTTAGGGGAATTCATTTGAAACAATGAGGGCTATCAATATTTCCAGAAAATGTATATTCCCACATAATAAATTTCTTTACTTTCTTACTTCTTAGAGCCTTTTTTATGTTTTTATTGCTAAATTTCTTAATTTTAGGTCTCTTCTAATTCTATGTTTCTAAAAAATTGACGTTTTGACCTATTTCGGTCTTTCAAAATATTTCGATAGCAACATAATATCGCCCAAAATTCATACAAAAATTTATAAAAATCGTGCAAACTGTTTCCTTTAGATATAAAACAGTACCTATTCATCGACATATATATATAAAAATATTGATTTTCAACAAAGTGATATGAATCCAATAATACTATAATTCGTACTAAACCACTACACCAACACTCACAATTACACCGTGTATATAACCAAGTTATTGTCTTCAAACTTTTTTACAAATCCAAAATGAAAAACTAGAAAAATTTACTCAATCCAAAACCAAATTCGGCAAAGAGTAGTATATATGAAATTAACTGTAGTGATTGTGATGGGAGGTATATTGGGCAGACTAAGATCTGTTGTTGTCCGGTTTAAAGAGCACATGGCTCATTTAAAATAATAATAATGTAATTGTTATAAAATGTATCACATAATAAATTGTTGGTTGTATTTGAAAGCATCGAAATTGCTAAATGTAAGTGTAGCTTAAATAGGGATAAAGTGCCAATTCCTTACAGCCCACTCTATAGTTTAGTAATAAAAAAAAAATTTCCGCCAAAGAGGTTTTTCCACTGGAATTAATTTTCGAGGGAGAAGGTTTCTTGGTGGGAGCATTTAGTATAAAACAGGGAAGTCAAGTCATTAGGTTTTAGTTTACCTTCAGTCTCTGAAGATGATAATTTGGTTATCGAAACGCGCGTCAGACAGTGTAATTGTAAGTGGTTTTGTAAACAGTGTATTCAGTATGAATATCATCAACGGTTCCAGAAATTCCAAATTACTATACTTCGTAGATAAACATCGTTTTAAGCATAAACGCTTTGTATTAAACAAAATTTCAGTTTTGTTACAAAATTATTAATTATAACTGTATATTTGTAAATAAAGGTGAGAAAAATGATTATTCTGTTATTTATCATGCTAGCCCAAACTTTGCCTTTGATATAATACCGAGTGTCTCGTCCAATGGGAAGTTTGACCTCCGATTTTAGTCCAGGCTACCAAGGTTTTTACCTCCGATTTCCATGAACCTGCATCGATTTTAATGAAATTCTGACGGCATGAAGGGAATACCTCCAAAAGCAAAATCTACCTTACCACGATGTGTGCTTCTGCCCTAAAGGGTAAAAACTTTTAAGTTGCAAATAACAGGAAATTTATAGAGGACCAAATTTCAGCAAAAAATGTTCTTAGAATTTTTTTGGAAAAATTTTTTTAGTTATACGCGAATGAAAACTTGAATTTTTATCAAAAAACCACGTTTTTAATCGATTATATCGATTTCTCTTTGATTTACTCAAGTACTTTTGATTTTATCAGAAAAAGTGTGGGAAACATAAATGAAGCTAAAAACTGAAACAAAAATTGAAGGTTGAAAATTTTTATCGAATGAAAATTTTAAAAAAATGGTTAACTTTTTGAGGTAATTGCATCTTTTCAAAGTCCTTTTAAAAAGCTTTAAAATGAGAGTTAATAGCATAAAAACTAAGAAAGTTATGGCCGAAATAAAATCGATTTATATTTTTTTGTAGAAAAAAAAATTCAATTTCACCCTCAATCATAAGGACATGCGTTGAACCATAGATCAACCACATCCCGTTGAACCTCGAATAACAATTTCATCTGTTACCATCATAGATCAACCATATGTTACCATCCAGTATGTCTTCAGATGCTATGGGGAGCGCTACTTTGTTTTTGCGCATTTCAAGTAAATTAGCTGGCATATTTCACTAGAATTTTGTTACTACGTGGCTATTTAGTTTCGAGTTTCTTTGTGGCGGCTAGTTAGGTGATTAATTTAGTGGAAGGAAACGGCAAAGCGACAGGTATATAACGTCCGAAATTATTTTGTTTTATATTTATATCTAATATATTATACTGGTTCAGTATATACCACAGTCAAATTGGCAAACATTCCGAAGAACATATGAGGAAGTCGCTTTATCTAAGACGTCATGGTCTTAGTTTAAGAAAAGCAGCAAAAATTACGAGTTTTGCTTATCCAACATTTAGGTGCTATTTTTCAAAGCAACAAAGACTAGATGCAGATTAACACCCAATTATGTAGTAAATAGAATTTTTACGTCTGAAGGGATGCATTTTTTACTGACAAAACTCGCATATTTAGTTTCGACGAGACTTTTACGATAATGCTGCAAATCTTGTTACGAACTTTTAGTAGTCATATTGTTTAAAAGTGTACATGCTAACTAGTTCAGTGTGTTTTTTTTAAATTATCATAAGTATATGGGTTTTAAGTTTTGGGAAGTAAATTAGGTGTTAAGTTATTCCCACGTAAACAGTTTATCAAACCATTTTCATAAGTTTTTATTTCAAAAATGTGGCATATTAATGGACATTTTACCTTATATCCTACTATGTTTACTTTTTTAATACAGGACTTTTTCAAAATCTCTTCTTCTTGTTTGAAGACTCCTGTCGATTAATTCTTCTGAGAGAAAAATTATTTATTACTTCATTTCCTTGTTCTTTTTTCTACTTAGTTGGATTTAAGTGACTTTTTTTGGTGGAACTATTTAATTAAAATAAATACGTTTTCAAATAAATCCTATCAATCATTGTTCACATAATTCTACTTAATCCTCTCGTAAGCCCTAAAAACACGATCAACCTCTCTAAATCGACCCAAAAATAGATACAGAAATGAGCTGAGATATTTTTATTTATCTAAAATTATCTAGACTACTTATTTGGCTGATATCACATCAACCTACCTCCTTGGACATTCTACATATTTTCATTTTTATTGGAAGTGTCTATAGATTGATTATTCGATTATTTTATTGAATATTAAGTTGTAAAATCCACACTATTTCTTTGTAAATCAATAGATTGCTCCTTCTGCTTTTCAATCCCTATTACTCATTATGTAAAAGGACGGAGGCTTCTTAATTCTGTCATTTGCTCTTTTGTGTCGCTGAAATTTTTAATTCTTGACTTACTCAGCAAACTGAGAATCATCCATTCATTTTACAAGGTCTCTCATTTGACAAATGAAACAAGTAATAATTTTCTTAAATCGTCCATACTCTGTATTCTATAATGTGGTGCTATAGTCTACTGTCTATAAATTTAAGCTCTATATCTAATTCATTATGTTATTTTGTTAATAAGATATAAAAACTTTCTGTTAAAGAAATCATTTTTCTTATTATACCCCCTTTTCACTTTTTCGAAAATGCAATTCCTCCAATGCTTATGTGCAGACCATTTAGGTCCATAGCCTTGTAATAAATCTCTACTTCTTTTGGTCCCTTGCTTTTCCTATCTAGCTCCAAATGTTTTTCTCTCTAAGGTCTTCTTCCACTACTTCCCTCCACCGTTTGTTTGATCTGTCTCTTTTCCTCTTGCCCTCTGGTATCTTCCAAGTTGCTTAAGCAACTCGTTTCAAGAGTGTGTCTTCGTCCATTCGTTCAAGTGACCTAACTATTGTAACCTTCTTGTCTTTATAAACGCGATGATTCATGACTTATTGAAAAGTGTGTAAATTTCATGGTTTGATCTTCTCTCCCATCCTGATTATATCTGCACTCCTCCAAAAATTCTTCTTAATATTTTTGTCTCCCAGATTTCCTATTTCTGTTTAGTTTTATCCAGGTTTCTCAGGCACATGTCAGGATGGGTCTTAAAATTATCCTATAAATTAGAGCTTTCGTAGATCTGGATATCTCTTTCGATGTTGATATTCTTGTGCACAGCTGTTACTTTTGGCAATTCTTAGTTCGATTTCCTTTTCTTTTTGGCATTTAGTATCTAGTTGTACACCAAATACATGACATTTTCTACTTCTTATAAAATGTTCCATGTAATTAATTGTTGCCTCGCTAGAAAAATGTTTTGGAGGAACTTTGGCTTTTTTTATAACTCGTTGTTTAGTTCCAACCCCAATTAAATTTTATACGGGGATGGTACTACTATTTTTCTTTAAATCAGTAAACTTTTTTGACATCAAAATAAATGTCTTGTCGAACGTGAATAAAATAACTGTTTTCGTTGTATTTATAATCCAGACTAGAGAATAAAAAACCCTTTCAAATGCTGTACACATGTAAATTCGGATAATTATAACAGTAAAGATGCACAACGATCTATTCCAAGAAGATTATAAACAATAAGTAAAAGTGAAACTTATTTAAAAATGTATATTTAAACATTTAAAAATATAAAAAATTAAATACTTATATATGTACTTATATCGAACACCTACACGCAGCTAAAAGATCCTTAACATATTTTTTGGTCAATAATAAGGAGTGTAAAAATCGTTGTAAGTAATATTACAATAAATTACATAATACGGTAATAAATATTTACGATATAAGTGTCGTAAAGATTCATATTACGAAATGAGATGGGGAATTGATTATTGTAGTATGAATTTACGATACGAATATAGTACATTATTTTACCTACTACCAATAATGTTAATTATTTACTCAAAATTAGTTAATATTCCTGAAATTAATGATATTAGAATCATGTAACAAGCAAACGTTGCGCTCATTGTTGATTTATTTTGCGAACTGTCAATTTTGACGTTTGGTATAATTATATCGACATGAGTTCCGACTAAGAAAGTGTGGATTCTGATATAAAACTTGCTGCAAATAATACAATATAAACCCTAGTACCCGCTAAGATATCGGAAAAAATTTTATTAGCTTATTTTGCTGAGAATGCTGGAAAAAAAAGGCAACATCATTATGGACACATTATAGTATGCTGAGAACAACGATATCTGTGAAGAAAAATGTGGACATAAGTAAATATTCACAGCTATTGGCTTTTTTGAAGCGGAAAACAATTCAATTGAAATTGAAAACTACAATTCTTCAAATGCCACTTCAGCTGGATTACATATCACTAATTGAACAGGTTTTGTGTTTAATTATTATAATAAATGAGGTTCAATTTTTTATTCATGAGTTCATTCCACTAGTGCGGTAAAGTATCTCATCACGAAACTCATATTAGTATTGTTTGATATTACATATTGGTAGTAGTTAAATATATATATAAGATCACATTCACTTCTTACATTAATATTTTCTAATGACAATAAAAAGTTTCCAAATTTCAAATTCATATTTAAGTAATACAACATTATTTACTTATGTAATACAAATTTGACTTAAAGTATACAAATGGTACAAGGAATGTAAAAAGCTAACATGAAAAATGTATAAGATATAACAGGATGTAACATTAATTCTACAATATTTTTAAAATAAATAAAGTACCAATATAATAATATTTAAAATTAAAATGGAACATTATAAGTTCCTATAAAACAAAAGGTATCTTAAAATTTGAACACTTGCTGTAAGACGTCTCAAAATCACAATACCATAGAGAACTTATCAGAAAATATTGATAGAACTTAAAATCTACTAATTTTCACAGATCAAAATATAAAGGTATGTCCTTAACGATGTATATTAATTTTAAGAACTGATAGTACATTCAAAAATTAGAGTACAATGATTAAAGTTGTGAATTAAAAGCTTATATTTTCAAATATCTGTCGAACGGTTTTAATTTTTTTCTATTTCAGTTAACTTGCCTCGACACCGCTGGTCATTGGCACACAAAAACAATCATATGATACAGTTGAATAAAGGATTGTTACATAATCTATTACCATACATAAATTAATTATATTTTCTCAAACTGCTTGGTTGCTTTAATAAACTCTAGGATTTTTTTCATTTCTGTCGGGCAGTAAAGTGTCTCCTTGAGGTTGGTTTTCATATCAAACTGCTGGTATGTGGTAGAACATTCTCTGTAGTTAGTGAGGATGTGCTTAACAAACACAGAAATGAGACAACTTTGGCAGATAGGACGACTTTCTGACGACATCAAATATCACCACTTACCCTATTACATTCTTTGATAAATTTTCAAATATTCAGAGAAATAGTTTCCTCCTGCAATGATTGACAGATACTACAATTTTAGATATAATGTACATAATGTACTTTTGTTATTTCTTATAGAATCAGTTGAGTGGTGGCATAAAATGAATCATCGTTATGTCTTTTGATCACTTCCACAACATAAACTTAGTAATCAAAAGCGTTTGGCAGATATTTGAAAAAACAAAATTTTGAATTGACTATTTGAAGGGTTAAATCTCCCTTATTATCTAGATTGCATAAAGAAGTACCCTTTTGAAAGTAATAGAAATTAATGTACATAATTGTGAACCCCCTTTTATAGGTGAATTATGAACAGATATCAAATTTTTTTAACGAAATTCTATTTGTTCCATTCAATACTTCCATTTTGTTTTTTGTATTATAAAAATTACATACTTCAACTTATTATAATCATGCAAATTATATTTTGTTTCATATTTCTTTTGAACATTATGGACTGGAATGTATGAAAGACAGTTGCAGTAGTATTGTCCTTTCATTATTATACCACTAATTTATTTTTATCTCAATATATTTTTAATAGCTGCATTTTTTTTAATTTTTGGAAAAAAACACATTATTATCACAGTGCAACCTCGATATAACAAATCGGGAATAAGTAAATATTCGTTATTTCAAGTAATTAGTTGAAATATTATGTTGAGGTTTTTTTGGTCTAAAACTTGTTATAAAGAGATAAACAAATCAAACAGCAATGATTGTTTTATGAACAAAAGCCTGTCACAACATGAATTACATACTACAAGTATTTATACTTTTTATTGGCAGTCGTTATAAAGAGGTTATTTTCAGAAAATGTTCGCAATGTAAAGGTATATTTTAAATTGACTCTTATGAACAATTTAAGGGGATTACGAAGAATTTGTTAAACTAAGTAATTCCTTATATTAAGGTTGCACTGTTAAAATAGTTCAAAGAAATATAATATCTAATAATAATGCCCATGGAGATGCCAGTCAAGACACTAATCTAACATATTTTTTGAGCAGCTAAATTGCTAGTAACCTTGAAATTCAGTTAGATTCTGGATAATACTTAAATTAATATTTTTTTAGCAGTCAACCTCAAATTAATTACTCAATGTAAAGGCATTGCAAGAATATTATTCCTTATTTCAATCATGGTTTGGTAAATTGTCTGAAAACTAGGTCTATCAACTGGTTTGGGCCCCCAACAATGCTTCATTACTTCATAAATTGGAGCTGGACAACCGTCAGGACTTGCAAGCACATTACCATCTTTTAAAAACTTGATAACTTCTTCATGGGTCATCCCATAGTACGGTTGTAGAGCATAGGAAAATATTTCCCACAAGCACACACCAAATGCCCATACATCAGATTCAGGTGTATATTTGTTATAAAGAATGCTTTCTAGGGGCATCCACCTTACTGGTATAGCATCCCTGTCACTACCTTTGTAATAATCTTGGAGGTATATTTTTTGTGATAAGCCAAAATCAGCTATCTTTACAACCATATCTTCACTTATCAAACAGTTTCTAGTGGCTAAGTCTCTATGAACAAATTTTCTTTGGGATAAATATACCATACCTGAGGCAATTTGTAAAGCTATATTGAGCTTATCCAAATTATTTAATTGGTTGTCTTTATAAATGTCTTTACTAGGCGAGTTACTGTCTATTACACTTCGTACTACATAGTTACTTGGAGAGCACTGTCTCAAAAACTCATTCAGATCACCTTTTCCCATAAATTCAAATAATAGACACATTGGTCTACCAACAGCACATACTCCAAGAAGTTTAACAATGTTTGGATGGTCAAATTCAGCTAACAAGCAAGCTTCTTTTTCAAAATCATCTTGCATATCATCTGATGCATCTTCTTTCAACATTTTAACTGCAACAATAGTAAATTCTTCACCAGGTATCAACCCTGGAGCTTTTGCTTGAAAAACACTTCCAAATGCACCTTGTCCCAAATCCTTAATGTAAATTATATCATTTCTAGGAAATTCCAACTTTTCCAATTTTGGATTCAAGGTAGCTCCATGACTATGATAAGCCATATTACTGGGTAATTTATCTAAATCTATATTTACTTCAGCAATCTCTGGGGCATTATAACCCATTGCATGTCGTTTATACATTCTATAACATAGTAGTATCAATAACAAACTTAGTAAAAGTACTAAAAGGCTTACTGTGGACACAATTATTAAAAATGTTGGGGATAATAGTTGATCCATAGCTATAGTTTTAGTATCAACTTCATCTATTGTGGAATTAGGACAACGAGGTATATCACAATGTTGCCATCTATAATCAGGATTTGTAGTGAAGCACCAAGGTCTCTTTTCTTCACCTCCTGCATTTCTACAGTAATTTTCAGCATTTTTTAACTCAGGAAAGATATTTGGCGGCGAGTCATGAGTATGGGGTGTTTGAGAGTCCCATCTTTGGCAAGGAATACCGTTTTTAGTAACATTAACTTTACCTTGATAGAACCTACCTCTACCTTTCACACAATCATAAGTGACTTCATCTAATTTTAATTCTGTTAATCCAGCATATGAACACTCGACGGAATTTTTGTTATATTTCGGAAGTATTGAACAGTCTGGTAGCCGAAAATGTCCTCTGGATTTTACAAAGATACCTTGATCCTTTCTGTCTTCTATAAGAGCCCAATCTTTGTAGCAAAAAAGCTCCTTCACAGCTATACAGTCTTGATGACAAAGGGGAAGAGGTTTAGAAACATTACAGTCTGGAAATGCATAGAAACAAAGTAATTCTTCTGCTGCTGAACGACATGGTTCCTCTAATGGAAGGATTAATTCATCCCACAATGCCGTAGTTATTAATTCGTTTTCGTATCCTCCGCTGTTATTGTACCATACTTGTTTTGTGTTTAAAATATAATTTTTGCATATATTGCCATGGTATGATCCACAGTATCCCTCTGTGGAAGTTCGTGATGCTTGTATTAAAAATAATAAAACAAATAACGAATACATGATGATTAGAAGGCTTAGATGTTAAATCATCTTGGGATATTGTTTGTTTTATTTATAACTACGTTTTTCTTATATATCAATAATTTAAATAAAATACACCTACACAATATATAAATACATTACTTTGACTTGACACTTTGACACTTCAATTTAAACGTCAATGTACTTCAATCAAAATTACGAGGTTGCCATATTTCGCAGTTATCTCATGAAAAAAATTGTTCTTTTAATAGCTGTATTCGCGGTAGTTAATTAGGACATATTCACATATATTATAATTATAATATAACATTTATAATTTGATTTCATTTTTTTTAATACAAGTACGTAGAAAACCACATAGGTTACAGGTTATTTCCTGATAAATATCGTGATAATAAGTAATGAACTAATACTGATATATAAGTTTTAAGTCCGAGGATACATTTATCGTATTCAGAACACGTTCTGAATTAGAAATTTCTGCTCCACGAACACTGGATTTTAAGTCCTGAACTTGTATTATTACCACTATGAACACACAATTTCAAACTGCAGATTAATGTGGTGATAGAACATATTCAGGATATCTATTGCAAACAAAGCAAATATCATGATGTTCCTAAAGAGAGTAATAAACATAATTAGATAAAACAGGATATGCATCCCTCTAGATTCTTTTATAATCAATCCCATAACGTGATTTGTGTTGCCTATATATAAATGAATATCGCGTGTGAAAAAATTTCATTCCTTCAAAACATTAACATTGAAAATACTAAGAATTATCCTTAAGAGGTAACATACAAAAGAATATCAAAAACAATTAAAATATTCTTTTATTGCAGCATAACAAAAAATATAAAAATAAAATACAAATATTGCTATATAAAATCTGTCTGTAGAATTAATTTACTTGAATCTTCATATAATTTTGATTAGTTAAATTTTTTTATTTGCAATTTCTATTTCCACAGCTCTTTTTGCAGTCGCTTCAACAGCTTCTATAAAAGCAGCTCTGTAAAGAAAATAATATCTTTCAAAATATTAGAAATGAATATATATATAAATTGCAATGAGGGTTAACCAACTTAGGAGTGCTCATCGTCAGGAATCGCCAGGGTAAAATTTATTGGTCCGTATTTCTTCTGCAGAAATCTAACACCTGAACGATATTTGGAATTTCTTTGTAAGGCAGTGCTTCCAGACCTAATCGAGGCATTTCCGGATCCAAATAATAGGAAAAACTTGGATCCCCCAGAATTTGGTTCCAGCAAGATGATGCACCACCACATTATGGTCTTAATGTTCAAAGGTTTCTGGATAACCAGTTTGGAGGAAGATTGATTGGAGAGCGCAGATTAATGGAGTAGCCATTTAGGTCACCTAATTTCACCGCCCTTAATTTTTTTAGGAACATTCAATAAGTCTGGCCTACGTTAACTGACCAGTCAAGTTTGAAGACTAAATACAACGAGATCTCATCTTTAACTAGTTTTTATAATGCAGGAACACAAGATTAACCAAATAATGTGACAAAATTTAGCTTTCTATTTTAAAAAAGTATTGATGATCTCATAATTTGGATAAATGTGACGTTTTATTTTTTTTGATTTATGTCAAAAGACTGGGAGTAGAATAAAGTGTTGACATATTTCTACATCTTTTTAAAAAACGAAGTTTTTTGTGCATTACTTCATAACCCTACAAAAATAAACGTAATAGAGCCTAAATGGTTGGTAGATTCTCTTGATAAGATAAGAATTAAATAAATAAATATATATATATATATAAATAAAAATAAGTGATAAGAATTTTGGTTGAGAAAACATGAAGGAGAGGTGGGATCTGTAAAGTCGCCTTCATAGAAAAGGAGTTGAGAAGTAGATTAAATAAAGACTGTTATACATTATAGTTACTAATGATACTCAAACAATGGATTGAAATTTTGGATGTTACAAGGAGAGAAAATATATTTTCCAGTGTAAATAACAAATCTAAAAATGAGGAATATCAATTTATATTTAGTATGAATCAAGTTACCACACTTTGAAGTCATCAAATTGCTAAGTGATAATTTTGTGACTTCTTCAACATATAATGCAAAACTACACGTGTTTTTTTAATGATTATAGAAATTTACATAAAAAATATGTTAA
This sequence comes from Diorhabda carinulata, assembly GCF_026250575.1. Classification (NCBI taxonomy): domain Eukaryota; kingdom Metazoa; phylum Arthropoda; class Insecta; order Coleoptera; family Chrysomelidae; genus Diorhabda; species Diorhabda carinulata. The sequence goes on along the minus strand of NC_079462.1, from coordinate 25,239,314 downwards.
AATCATTGTAAGCTGTTAAATGTGAGTTAAATTCTACTTAACTGATAGAAATTTTTGAGTGTGTACAGATTCAGTGATAATTGTGGCATCATTAATTAAACACATTACTTTTTTCTCTTTTTTTGCATCCTAGTGTCTATAAGAGGTATTGTACTGGTACTTGAGATATAAACATTTTTTAATAGACATTACATATCAATTTAACAAGCAGATTTAGCTAAAGACACATTTAGACAACAATAATATATATTTGAGATTTAACTTTGTTTACATTAAAATGGCATATGTATTTTCAGAAATAGCCGACAATCATTTAATTATGGGTAAGTTTTGTCAGGATTTTAGAAATCAAAAACTATGGTAATCATAAATAAATACCACATATAAAGCAGCAGACAAAATGCCCCAATAGCAATACACAAATCATTAATGAGAGACAGAAACATCTTGGTTATCCAAAAGTTTCTGTACACAATAAAGATATTTTGTATAGAATTGAAGAAACTTCTGATAGTAGTACAAATATTGTACCTCCTTAATAGGATTTTCCCCACAAGAAATTAGATGATTTTGAATCCACAATTCATGGTTCAACTTAAGACCTACCTAGTTCTCATTTTATATTCCACAATAATAAATGATTAAACATGAAGTTTATGTCATTATAAGTTGATTAATGAAAAACTGAATCTTTTGATAACTAAATCACCACTTACCTGATCCCGTGTTTCTCTAAAGCATGAACTCCTTGTATTGTTGTACCAGCAGGTGAACATATTTCATCTTTCAATTGAGCAGTATGTTTTCCTGCATCTCTTGCCATTTTTCCTGCACCTAAAATTGTTTGAGCTGCCAATTCTGTGGCTAGTGCTCTAGGAATTCCCATTTTAACTGCTCCATCTGCTAATGCTTCTAAAACCATGTAAATAAAAGCTGATCCACTAGCTGTTAATGCTCCAAGATGATTTATATAATCTTCTGGTACTTCTTTGCATAATCCTGTTGCAGATATAATTCCACTTACAAGTTCTTTATCTGCATCAGTAGCTGAAGAGCTTGGACTCAATAAAGTACAACCTTCTCCAACTACCATTGACGTGTTAGGCATTATTCGTATAATTCTTCCATGTAATGATTCAAGTTCTTTGTTTAAAGTTTCTAGAGATATTCCTGCTAAAACTGAAACATACAATTTTGATGGTAGTACCTCCTTATTTCTTGAAAATGTAGATTTAAGTTCGCTAGTTACTGTTTGTAATATATGGGGTTTTACGCAAATAAAAATAATATCAGCTTCACTGACAACTTTTTCATTCTCCTGGTAAGTGTTACAGCCTTGTCCGATCCACCAACCTAGATGTTTAAGACGTGGTCCTGACACGTAAATTTGGTCAAATGTTACTAGACCTGGAAAACAACGAAACAAATTTTCATATAAAACGTAAAAATGAAACGAGACTAATTCACCATTTGTTACAATTCCTTCACAGATTGCTTTGGCCATATTTCCTCCACCAATAAATCCGATCTTTTGAGAAATGTTTTTAGATTTCTGTTCATCATTCATTTTTTTAGCAATATTATATTTTTAAAACTTTTAAAGAGAAACAAACTATTGACGTCAGCTCTAAATGATAAGTATCATCAAATGATAGCAATTAACTATTTTAACACACAATTAAAATAAAAAAAAGGTCTCTTTCACAATATTTTGTTGTGGTTAACCTTTTATTTTGTAATTATAAGCATACAGAGTACTACTCTGTATAGGCGACACCAAATACATTATTGAATTACGTATTGCGGATCTATTAAATATGAATAGTGAATTCTAATTTCAAGATTATCACAATATTTTAGAAAATCAACGGTGAATTCCTTATCTAAAAAATAATAGAAAAATACGTTCGAAGGAAATGCGCATAAATCGTAACAATTCCAAATGCGAACTCTCAAAAATTGGCCTGGAAAGAATGAAATATCACGGATTTTATTTGTTTCGGTGGGTATTCAGATTTTTCGAGTTTTTTTATACTGTACACGATTTTTTATTTCATTATTATTTGGAAAAAATAAAAGTTTTATTTTTATTGTGAAGAATTGATAACGACGTTATTTACACTTAGGGAAAAATAAAATGATAATAATAATATAATTTAATCTATTTACATTAATAATAACAGGTAACGAATAACAAATAACAAACAGCTCTACAACGATCAGTCTAACTTTTATACATTATTAATACCATGCTTCATATTATATACAATCCTAGATTCTCAGATAACCCCGAATTTGGTGTATCTTGTAAATTAGTTATAAACATTTGGTAGCTCCCATTTAAAACTATATGTTTTAATAATGTTCATTTATTGAAACGTAACGATGAACCACCCTGAAATTATTGGGCCAAACTAATATGGAAAATACCTCTTATTTAATAAAATCAACAATTAAAAGAAGAATAACTTCTTTCCAAATACTTTCACCATATTTTTTCACAAAATATTTAACAGTTTTCTATTGTTGTTAGAGGTATTTTATATATAATTTACCAAGAGTTAATTGTACCATAATTTTAATTCTAAGGGTGTCTTATCCTTTTTTTTATGAACGGGATTTCTGATTACAACTGAGTTTTCTTTATCTATGATGGTGATCATGGTGATCTGGCGTTGGGAACCACTCTTGGATGATGACAGGTTTCCAAATTTCTTTCCAATCCGGCACCCAAATATCTTTCCAATAAGGTACCCAAATTTGTTTTGAGGCCTCTTTCCATTCAAGCTTTTTATCTGCAACCCAGATTTGCTTCTTTTCCGTTCGCCATATTTGTTTCCATGCTTCTTTCCATTCAAGTTTTTTATCTTCAACCCAAATTTGCTTCTTTTCCGTTCGCCAAATTTGTTTCCACGCTTCTTTCCATTCTAACTTTTTGTCCGTTACCCAAATTTGTTTTTTGGCTGGTTTCCATATTTGTTTCCATGCTTCTTTCCATTCGAGTTTTTTCTGTGTTACCCAAATTTGTTTTTGTGCAGGTTTCCAATATTTTTTCCATACCGGTTTCCAGATCATTTTCTTTTTCCATAGGTCGTGCGCAATGATTTCAGCTCCTTCATGATCTTTGCCTAAGTAATGTTTGCCATGTATTGCTTCTTTTACCCAAACCGGAACCCACAGTTGTTTCCAAGCAGGTACTTGAATTTCTTTCCAAGCTGGCACTTGTACATCTACCCATATAGGTTTCCATATTTTTTTCCAATCTGGAACTTGTATTTCTTTCCATGCTGGTACTTTTATTGGTACCCAAATAGGCTTCCAAATTTTTTTCCAGTCTGGGACTTTGATTTCTTTCCAAGCTGGTACTTTTGTAGGTACCCAAATGGGTTTCCAAATTTTCTTCCAATCTGGTACCTTAATTTCTTTCCAAGCTGGTTTTTTTGTTGGTACCCAAATCGGTTTCCAAATCTTCTTCCATTCAGGTTTCCAAGCTTGTTTTTGTACTTTTTTCCAAACTTTTTTCCAAGCTTTCTTCCATGTCACTTTTTTCTTCCAATATCCTGGATCGTGATGATGATGATGATCATGGTCGTCGTGAACTTCATGGTGGTTATGAAGATCTTGATAAACATCGTGGAAGCTATGATGATCATTATGATATAGAGCTTGATCTACATGATGCGACAACTGACTGGTGTCAAAGCCATTGTCCAGGTAATCGTTACCTACTCCTGCTGGTGTATAGTCATAACCCCTTTTTTGAATTGTCCTAAAATAATAAAAGAATTGATTACTTTTTATGCAAATAAATAAGAATTAAAGAAATTTGTAACGGATATATGTTGGTATAAATTTTCTCAAATTGATAATTGACATGATGCATTTATTATTAAAGCAAATACTTTGTTTTTACTACCAATTTTTTTCTTATTATCTATAGTGAAGCACTTACTTATTTTTTGTAGCAACTGAGTGCTCGACTGGTACACTTTGTGATAAAGTGATTATCGTTAGTGTCCAAATAGTGACCTGTGAAATGAGAAATATATATCAATAAATAACAATTACTTTTGGATCAATAAAAAAGAACATCTAGTATATATTCTTTGAATAAACAAGTTAGGCGACTAAAAGTAAAATTTCACGTGACTCTATAGAGCAGAGTGAAGTCTGTGAATGTTTGGCTAGTAGACCTCAATTTAGTTTTGCATCGTTATTCTTCTCATATTCTGTAAAACTTTTAAAGAATTGTCAAGGTCATGTCTGTATTGACAATATTTGTGCTTTAGTTCGAAATCTTATGATGGAATTTACTTACATCAGGTTTTTTAGAAATTTAAAAGAGGAAATAAGAATCATAAGATTTGAACTAAAATAGTAACGAAGAACATCACAGCTGAACAGAAGGACAATCGAAGACATACGTTCGTTGATCTTGTTGAGAGGATTTCCATTGACCAAGAATCTCGATTTCAGTGCTTTCTTCTTCTGAAATTGAAACATGTCTATGTAGGACGTCCTTTTGAAATGGAGAACATTCGAAAGACTGTGAACGAGCGTATAAAAACGTATAAAATAAATAAGGTTTCATTCTCTGATGGATAACAGCAATAGGAAACTACTATGAAGATGAAAACATTGCTCATTACTTCTCTCACATTTCGTATGAACAAAAGATTTGTTTCAGGACCAAATTTTACTTCATGCAGTTTAAAAAAACTTGAGTAAACTTCGGACTATTGTTTTATCAGAAACTTCCTCCCAATTTAATTGATTTTTATGGTATTAGAATATCATCTGCATGACTCAATACCTCACAAAAACAATGGAAAATACTTAGACGACCTCTTCCACTAAAATAAAATGAAACCACATTTTTAAATCATTTTATTATTACATATTATTACAATGTTTTTCATACATTCTATTTACGTCATTTTGACCGTTTCTTTTTCATTACTTCTGCTTTTAAATAAATCATGTTCAGTATTATACTGAAAATCGGAAATTTTAGTATTGAGGATGTTTAAAGGAAATTCGCTAGATGTAAATATGAATGAAAGTATTAATAATGAGTTTTATATGAGTTCATATACAGTATGTTTCTGAGGAAACCGGCTATAGGATTTCCCCTGTTACCATTTAAACTCCTTGTCGGGTCGCCTACCTGCGCGGCCAGACCCTTCTCGCACCCGAGGGGCGGTCGACCGCCGATTTGTTCGGGTCAGTCTTTCTACCTGCATTTTATTGTTCATATATTAAATAACAAGTTTTTTTGTTTATAATTTTATATCTTCTTAATGTTATTTCATTAAACGCTAAGAAATATCACTTATTTTGGTTTCTGAATGAAAAAAATCGAACAACTTTAACAAATGACAGGTCTGATTAATGAATATAATTATCAGCGAAGAAGTGAAGAAGAAAAAGAGGAAAAACATGGGAGTAATTATAGTGATATTATATAAAAGAAGAAGAACCTACCTACCTATATTGACCAGCCTAAGTAACAACAGTGAAGATAAAAAGAACTATTTATAGGTGAGCTGCTAGACTATTGATAGTAGAGAGCGATTTAGCACAAATTCCAAATAACCGCGCAAAACTAATAGATTTGTTATAATATTGTTTGTGATTGGCCTGAAAAATAGTATTAAAGACTAATAATAAATTCATGCCCGGTGACCTGACTGAGCATCTAAGTATTCTAAAGGAATGTGAGGTGCCCATAAATATGGACACGGACACTATGTCTTCCAAACTATTCTTTACCAAAAATATAATAACAATTTAACAGCAATGGACAAATACAGAAATTGCGTTTCCAGGAGGCTCATTAGTATTCTACACTGTTGACTCGAAAATAGGAAATGAACATGAAGCACATGATTTTAATAAAATAGACAAAAAGTTAGTATGGATCTTCATCGAATCATAAAACTCAATGGGAGCAAACAATAAAGTTACTCTTATATGGGTACTTGTCCACGTTGAGATACACCGGCAATGTACAAGCCGATCATCTGGAGAAAAAAGGCTGAACAATTCCTTTCATAGGAGCACAACCTTTCATAGGTTTCTCAAAGAGACATCAAGTCATGGTCATAAAGAAGCGGGAAAATGAAATCTTCTTCTTCTTTTAATGCTTATCCATTAATGGATGTTCGCGACCACATTTTTCATGGCTTCTCTATCTCTAGCGGTATGGATCATGTCTGAATATCTTGTATACCCGTCCATTGCCTCACGTTCCGTAACCATGACATCCTCTTCCGTCCCAATCCTCTCTTACCTTCAATCTTGCCCTCGACTATCAGCTGAAGGAATTGATATTTATGGCCTCGCATTATATGGCCAAGATATGCAATCTTTCGTTTCTTCACGATGTTAAAGAGTTCACGGTCTTTATTGATACGCCTGAAAATATCCTCATTCCTCACTTTGGCAGTCCATGGTATCTTCAGGATTCTACGATATACCCTCATTTCGAATGCCTCTAATTTGTTGATGTTTTTTACTTTAAGGGTCCAACCCTCCATCCCGTAAAGAAGCACTGACCAAACGTAGCACCGCACAAGTCTCAGTCTAAGATCAAGATCAAAGTCGGTACATGTAAATACATTTTTAAATTTTATGAATGTACTTCGAGCTTGTTCAATTCGGCATTTTATTTCACCGTCCGACGACCATTCTTCATAGAGCCATATTCCTAGATATTTCAATTTTTCTACCCGTTCTTTAGGATTTCCATTATATGTTATTCCAGAATTTCTAAACGTATTCGCTTCCCTAGTGATAATCATGAATTTAGTTTTTTTGATGTTGATGTTTAATCCCATTAATTAGTTGTTGTAGGTCATCTATATTATCTGTAATCAGCACTGTGTCATCGGCGTAACGTATGTTGTTGACCCAGACTCCATTGACTTTGATCCCAATGTCTCTATCTTCAAGTGACTCTCGAAAGATGGCTTCAGAGTATATATTAAACAGGAGCGGCGACAATATACAACCTTGACGTACTCCTCTGCGAATCCGAACTTGCTCAGTTAGACCATGATTTACTTTGACTTGCGCTTTTTGGTGCCAGTACAGATTTTCGATACAACGAATGTCTTTTTCGTCCAAATCCAATTTTTTAAGGAGCTGCATAAGTTTGTGATGTTTAACTTTATCGAAAGCTTTTTCGTAGTCTATGAAGCATAGACAAACATTTTTTCTTTGGTCATAGCAGTTCTGTACAAGGACCTGTGTTGCGACTCTTGCCTCTCTTGTACCTAACCCCTGTCTAAATCCAAATTGCGAGTCAAAATGAAATCAGAAACATGGAATAAGACCCCAGGTCTGAAGCAATCGAAAAGATTTCTTTCCTTGTCTGAAAAGGCCATTTCTTTGATTAAAGAACGTCGGAGAAACTCTCGATAGCTCTTGTCGCTTCTGTAAAGTACGAGGCAATCTATAAACAAATACTAAGGTACTTACATTTAAGCTATTTAAAGCCAGAAGATGTAAGCATAGTCTTTAGACAAGTAGCTCACTTTACAAAGTCGTTGCACGTCATCGGTGATTGCTCGGGGTTCACACTTGGGCAAGCCTTATAGTTTTCTCACTGACGTTATAATGTTTAACCGGGCCTATCAGAATGCCTATGTGCACAAAAGTTCCCACTAACCCAACTACGATTATGAACTATAGTGTGTGTATATCTATTATTTCAATAATATTTTCAGATTTCATTTGGTGAAGTGCATTCACTACTCACTGTAAGTTTATTATGTAAAGTCTTCAAATACTTATGTAATATATTATCGAGATGAAATTGTTTGATAACTTTTTATCACTATATATAAATTGACACCTTTAAGTAGAAGCTAAATCTTAAACAAACAATGTCGATGTCTAAAGTTAATAATTCAAAAACTTTCCTGTTGTCTCGTAAAAAATATTAATAGCATTAATCTTGAACTGAATGTTAGAAATTTTTAAAACTCGGAATACCGTACAATAAATTTATTCTATGACCATAAATAGATAACAACTACCGATACTAACTGGAAGAACCGGAATGAAAAACGCGGAAGGAAAATATATAGCGTTTTATCTCTCCGATACCGGTAAAAGTGAAATTGTTGTTATGTCGCAACCCATTAAGAAGTCCTGAAATGAAACAAACATCTACATGTCGCTTTCGTCTTCGTTTTCAAAGATGTTTAATATGGCGTGTTGCTATAATCGTTTATAATCATATCGTCCACATTCACTTAACGTATTTACAAGTTCATTGGCAAACACTTTCACTCGCATGAAATAACAATCAATTAAAAAATATTTTCTCCACATGCGTAACCAAAAATCATACGAAAACTGTCTAATTTTAATCAGCAACATGTTAAAATTTTTTCCAACATTGTTTTTAATTTGCGTTGTGCTAGAATTTTCATAAGAGTGAATATTTTTTTACTAATATTACGAATTTTTCAATCAATAACTTAACGTTTCAATTGTTTTGATTAAAATATTTGTTAAAAACTGTTTTCCAAATATATATTCTTTCCAAAATTCTAATTTTAACGTCTGAATAGTAATTATAGTTTTTATTAATTTGATGTTTAAAAAAGATTCAAAATAGAGGATGGATATATAATCGGAAATGAATGTATAAATACCTAAATAAAGCCCGTAACAACTGACGAAATAGAGGATAAAGAATGGAAAATATACTTCAGTAACTTTGTCATCCAAAAAAAGCGACAATAAAATTCTCGTAGTAGTAGTAAAAATACTACATATAGTAAATGAATTGCATAATCTAGAAAAGAAACCAAGTTTAGAACAATAAAGCAATAACAAATTTAACCATAGGGTCTTTCCAAATCAATTTTAACACTAGATTTATATTTAATGTGATGTAATATCATCAAACGAAAGAGCAGATGAAACAATTTCACATAAAAGCGTTTAATGAAAGGTTAATTATAATGGAGACCAAAAAAATCAGTACACAACCATCAACCACCGCCGTTGAAAGAACGTTGGCGATCAGTTGGCAGTTGGACGACGATCAGCTGACACTTGAATGATAAACGAAAAAAATGAGACAGGCATAATCGGTGTTTTCGTGAGACCCACAGGGTTTCCATCTTATCCAGTTTTGTGGCTTTTGGAATCATTGCAAGCCAGTAAAATAAAAAAGCTAATGGGTGCCTATTATACGTAATCATCCGGTGTGGACGCAGTATTGAACACATTTATCTACGAGGGTATTGCTTTTTTATTTTTCAACAGTCTCATTTAGAGTGTATACACTTCTCCTTTGTCCATCGATGCTTTAATCTTTTTAACCCTTTCATATAAAAGTTGCTGTCTTTCTCCACAAAATAGACGCTTACTCATGGAATAATGTCCTCGTCTAATGAAAATCTCTATGAAACTTCAAGGTTAGAAACAAGACAGTGTTGCAGGGGGCTAGATATGTTTAATACGGTGGGTGGTCAACCAATTTGAAGTGCAATTAGGGAAATTTAAACATTGTTATCATCGAAGTGTCAGAAGGTGCGTTATTCTTATGGAAAAGAACTTTTTATTTTTCAAATGCAGTCGCTTTTTTGCCATATCTCCATTCATTTTATCAAGTAACGACGTTACTGTTGTACCTTTTCGAAAATAGCCGATGAACACAATCTCTATTCGGAGGGATGTTACTGTCTTCGCCTCATTTCAGCAGTATACTAGATCTATATATCATCTACAGTTATTATATATCGTTTCGCTTAAACCGCTTCTATAAGACTTAGAAGAAGTTATTTTTTGGGGCCAAATTGAGCAAACGCGACATCCATTTTACGGATGACGGATAGTTTACGTATGCATAATTCTTTGGTGAGTATATGATAAATGCGTTTTCTTCATATACCAACAGTCTTAGACTAATGCGTCTAACCAATACTACTGTCATCCAGTACAATTTAATGAAGCTTTTCGATGATATCACTGGTTGTTGTAGTTTTTGGCTATTCTAAGAGCTGAAACGACTATGAATTCAGCTGTCGATAATTTTATAGTCGTGAATGATGGTTGTGAACGCGAATTTGGAAACGTCCGTCAGCTTTAAAAGGATTAAAAAAAATAAGAAAAATATTTCTTTTGCAATTCCAGTAAACATTTTTCTTGGATAACAACAGTACGATTTATTAAACGTTTGTAATTTTTGTTGGATTAGCGAATATCTTGAATGCAATACACGAAGTAACTTATGTACTATAGTTTGAAAATGGGACAGTCATAGCTGCGACTGGCGTATTTCTTCTTTTACGTCGGTTTAGTTCTATTAAAGCAGAACAACTTTATTTTTTCTTCAAATATCGATTAGGACAATTCTTGTCACATCAATTAATATTCTAAAACTAAATACAATAGTCATCTACAGTAATGTGTTTTTTTTATTCTTATTATGTATTTATACTACGGCACAAATAATGAGTTTGTTTTTAATAAATTTAAAATTCAACAAGTATGTTATTAACTGTCTTCGACTGAATAATTGTCTATAACTATCAGGTATAATTGTTTCAATCATATGAATGTGCTCGTGAAACAATTGAAATTACGTTTCATGTTTAAATTAAGAAAGAAATTATACAAGTTGAATTAACTCCTCGTGTCATTATGAATACCTCAACAAAACGAATAGTTTCTACAATATCATCTTAAGAAATTTATAGAAACGCGAGACAATGATATTGAAAAGAGAAATTTGAAATTCAATTCCAATTAAAACGATGCACAAAGTGCTAAGTAATACGTGATTTATATTTTTCTGTCCATTAAGGAAACACGCTATTAGTTTATTATGAAATGTACAAAGAATTGATACCTTAATATTCAAAATCGTTGACCAAGTATGATTTTTTACTGGTCAATAATTAATATTTTTATTAGTGGTAAATTACCATATCGATTGCCGGGTAGTATCACCAATTTGCGGTAAATTATACCACTTAATTATTTTCAATATTTTCATTAAATTTTCATAAAAAGTGAAAGCTACAACATCGTTAAAATCTGTGTTTAATTATGATGGAAACGCCATTTTAATGATATCGTGTCTTTTACAACAAAATTTGGTTTTTCATGAAACACGTGCTCTTTTTCATTTTGAGAGTTTAACATATCGTTTGTGTTCTGCGGAGATGGATGGAAACATCTGGCATGAGACAAGCAAAGTTGATAGGTCTTCTGTTTCTCTTACCAATCAACTGCTCTTCTTAAATAAGCGCGAAAAGTTATATAGACCTATTTACCAGACACGGTCATCTAAGATATCATCATCATAATATAGGTATCACGGACAACCCTGAAAGCTACTGGTACATGGAAAGGCAGAAGCTACAGACCACATAATCTGTAAGGCCCCATCACTCAAACATTCACACTTGGTTAAGCTTCACAGTTTGCCTAGTGACGTTGAAAGTTTCAAGCTAAGGTGCCTGATAAGCAGTTTAAAGTGGGACACGACGGGCCTATCAGAAGGTCTATATTCGCAACGGCCCCTGAGCACCCGCTAACCCAACAATGAACTATTAGTTTTTTCATACGATTTGGGTTATTTGGGAGCGTTTTTAAAGTGTAAGTGAAAGAAAATAGGAAATGATGATTATTTGTTGTAGTATCATTAAATCCATCAAATATTTGATCGTTAATAAGTAATATGACTGATGGTTTGTTACACACAAATATTAGTTGTTACATTTAATTAATAGTTAACTTTCGAGGTCAAGAATTAGATCAATTCTTAGACGTTCATTATAGCTGGAAGTTTGATTAGATTATAAAAATTTGCAGTTTTAGATTAACAGTGATTTGTAAAAGTTAAGTTTTGGGCTTTGGCACATCTTTTACTAAATATTTCTGACTGTAATAAAATTTTATGACTTGCTTTCTTAAAAAAGAATAATTAATATTTTTTATATGTATTATTATTTTTATGCTTCTAAATGTTCTTGATTCTAGGTTTCTTCTGTTTTAAAACAAGTTTTCCTCAATAATTCTTAAAAGAAACATAAAAATTGACGTTTTGACTTTTATTTAAGTATTTATCAAAATATTTTCATAAAGACTTAAAGTCAAAGTCAAAATATTCTGATAAATACATAAATAAAAGTCGAAACTTCAATTTTTATGTTTCTTTTAAGAATTATTGAGGAAAACTTGTTTTAAAACAGAAGAGACCTAAAATCCAGTACATTTAGAAGCATAAATATATCAAAAGGTCTAAGAAATAAGAAACTAGAGAAATTTATTATTATTATTATATTATATATTTGCCAAATCTCAGAATACCCCATGACATAGTCGTATTTTCAAACACAGAAAAACAGTTACAACATTATATACCCACAATAAACAAAACGTTAAGAAACAGGATAAAAGAAAACGGCAACGAACAAATAGACGATAATAAACATCTAGGAGTAGTGATGGATAAAGAAGGAATACAAGATACATAAATAAATTAAATAATTGAACATAGATAAATATTTTAACGTATTGACAGATATTTTTCTGATAATTAGAGAATTAATATTTTGAATTTGATGTATATATTAATATTGGATGGATCCGAAGCTTCGATTATGACAAACAAATAAGCAAAATGCAAGTAGATGAAATGAACTAATTAAGAAAAAATAAGGTAGTAACAAAAATATGTAGAAGAATCAGGATGTAAGGGAAGAGTTTTGAATGAAATCTATCACAGACTTTATAAATAGGAGTTCATTTGAAACATGTAAATGTGAGATACAAGAATTGTTAAAAATAGTATGTAAAGCCTGTTGAGAGATGAAAATGAGAACCAAAACTAACAAATGTAGACAAATAGCTAATAAGAAAGAAAATAATATCGTGAACGTAGCAGAGCACCGGCAAAGTATAAAAAGATGTATAAAAAATTTCGCACAAACAAAAAAAATATTTATTATTAAGTGAAAATCAACATAAATTTATTATTATATACTCACACCTCTTGATTGATATTCTATGGATCACATATAAATAACTGAGCAATTAAAAAGATAGAAATAAAAAATAAATGACACTAACCACAAGGCTCCTGTAACTTGGCATCCTGTCAAGGAGCCGCAATGGGCTAAAAAAATATGAAGTACACAGCTACAAACAAAATACGAATTTTTAAGATAACAACTTAGTCTATATATGCTTTTAGAACGCTGTATCATAGTGGGGTGTTAGCGCGAATTGCTTTCTCCAACACCCTCACTCAGTTCCTCGAGAAGTTGCTCAAGACAAGGCCAAGGTACAAGAACTATCTTCGTATGCGTCGGCCACGGTGAAAACTCTCGCTGCGTGTTGTTGATCATGATTTCGGTTGCGATTATTGATGATCTTTATTAATACACCAGCGGCGGAGAAACTTTGAAATAATCATAGCTCCAATAATTGCAAATAACAAGTTTTTTATACGATAACTTATGAAAATGATCAATTCCATATATTTTAAGGACTACACTAAATTTCACACAAGTGCAAAATATACATCCGCAAATATGTAGAAAGAGTGTAAACTGAGGGTTGCTATCTTGTTTCTAGAAGAATACATATGAACAAATTCATTTACTTTGTTTGTAAGGTATAAAATTATTTACAGAATAAATAAAACAAATGGCATAAGCACTAAGTGTGTTAAGGTATTCATTATACTCATTATATGCAAAATTAAAGGCCAGTATTCACTCAGTAAGTGCGATTTATAAGTTTTCGTAGGATAAATAGTATATGCAAGATAAGAAATAGTTTTCTTACACTCACGGATCTGGAACACAATGTTCTGTTTATAAATAGTTTTAATTAGTTCAAGAAATCCTAATAAATTCAACTTCAACCCAGGTTGCATCTATCTAAGTTAGAGAACTAATTATGTACCGGGTAATAAGAAAATTAAATTCCACCTATCAAGTTAAGTCAACATCCAAACTATATGAAAACAATTTGTTTTAATAACAAAAGTCCTACTTTAATAGAAACGTTAATACTGAAATTGTTAGGATTTGGAGTGACGTATATTTTGACACGTCTAATGAAAATCATACCCAGTGGCACAAAAAGGGAAATTTTTATTCATAAAACTTAGGGTTTTACATATCAATCTAACCGGTAGAGTGTCTCTGAAGATATTGCAAAGCGCAATTGTTTTACGAAATTTGAAGATAATCCAGATGAAAGCGATAATTTGAAAATAACATATCAATAAGCATGTACTGAATCTATGATTAAAATCATTATTGAAGTTCATATTTAACTGATTACATCAAAATTACTAACACAATGCAAATAATATTCGTATCATCTCTTAATTACTATCAAGGAGACCACCCTGTCGTCTTCCGAAGAGATGGCAAGAAAGATAGACATAGACTTTTCAAGAGACTGAATAGTAGAAGAATCAAAACTTAGTCTTAAGATAAGAGAAAGAAACTTTTCTAAATAATACAGGCCGTGAAAAAAAGTGATTATATATATTTCATACTTCTAAGATATTCCTCATAAAAGTTATGAGAACATAATTAAAATAAAAAAGTTCGATTACAACCTATCGCCTTCATTCATACCCTCATTAAAAACCATCTTCACCGAACATAGAATCACAACGCCAAACAAAACAACCCTTCAGATATGCTTAATAATTATCTCAAGCTCGACCTTGAAATTCTTGGCGCGATCTGTGGAGCAACTGTATAACAGCACTACACATCCATCCCTCTATTTTTATCTCCCCCTAATTTGTTTTTGAATAGCAGATAATAAGTGACAATAAGGAGACTCCGCATTAAATAACACCAAACTTAAGGTTATTTGATATCTTCAAAGAGTCCTTCTGTCTGTCAAAATTGTCACGTTTTTTGTAGCACATTCACACCGATTGCAGAAAATATACATACGAGCAATTTAAACTCAAACATAACCTTTAGCTAACACTCAAATGCCTTACAGAGATCAAGAAAGTCTTTAAGTTTTTCCAAGCTACCAACTTGAACCAGAAAATCTAATCCAATATAATTTGTATATTGTTATAATTATGTAATAGTATATATATATCTAATTTTCATATTTTTTGTTTCTGTGCCAAGAGGCTGCTAAGGCACGTTAAAATGAAATTGAAAATAACTTTGCCTATAGTGTAATTCTTTGGAAAATCACTTAATTCTTGAAAGTTCTCTTGTATACTGTTTTGAATATATATAAATTTTCAGTTAAATTGGATCGATATGTAAATTTGGGATTTATGATTACTGTGAAGAAATTTTCTTCTTCCGGTTTTTAGGAGACTCGGTAGATTGCTTGGAGATCTTTGGTTGGTTCAAATTATTTGACTGCTATTCTGTACACATAAATTCTCCAGCCTCTCTTTATATTTTGAACCTATTTAAAACATTTTCCACTTGCAACTAATTTGTTGCATCTTGTTGTTCCCCTACTAGTCCTGTAGAGGTCTATTATTCCCCATGTAATTGGTTTGTAGCTGCTGTTTCAGCTCTTGATTCAGTTGTCTTTGATATCTTCCTCTTAACTTCTTCTGTTAGGCCAAAATTATTGGAGCTCATGTATGATCGTATACAGCAAATTTGCATCGCTTTGATTCCTTACGTATTAAGAGGGATTTATTGAAAATATATTAAGATCGAATCTCTTTGCTACACACTTTTTGTAGGTCTCCCTTATCGTCTTGGCTATAAAAGCCACAAGGTCAGCGTAGCCTGGTGTTCTGCCTGCAGTTTTTACTTCAGTAAGTACTTCGTTTATAACTAAGATCAAGGACATTTGGCTGAGGTTATCTTCTTAGTTAGTATTTCATCTGATACGGGTATTCCTTCAAAATTTAAATAGATATACTGTTTAATTAATTTGATGACGTTTTAGTATAATGATATAACAATTTATTATTGTTATTCATGGCTTGTTGTGGGTGAAGTTTCAATATACTTTTATTAAATATTTCTAATTCAAATACAGGCTACATTTAATACATAAACACAAAGTTGCGTAATGTGTTCAGACGAAATAAATGTAGGCCTGTTGACACAGAATAATTTTCTAACTTGTATTCAGTAGCGGGTACAGCAAATAATTTTGATCTTATTTTGTGACGAAAATTGGGAGAATTGTATGAATAGAATTGCTTATATTTCTAATTTCACCATATTCTCTCCCTCCAGCACTCATTATATTCATTTATTTGTACTTCTTAATAATACTACGCATAATTTTTTTTCTATCTTCAGCATTGGTTCGATATGTTTCTTTTCATACTCATTATCTCTACAGAGTAAGTCATGATGGACTCTATTTCTTCGCTCTTCTGTCTTAATAATTTTGTACTATCTCCATCCTTTATTATTATTACAACTAGGTACTTGAATGTAGTCTTCACTCATCTTCACTCTTCTTGCTACATTTCAAAGATTATATAGAAATTACACTTAGAAAAGTGATTGCAAGACACAATTAATACAAAAACTGTTAATCCTTCTGTTTCTCGCCATACAAAAACTGTTCATCTTTCTGTTTCTCACCCTTGATGCAAACCATTTATCAAAAGATATTATTCGACGAATATCTACAATAATCGGAACTTTGAGGTTTTAAAATTTCATCTATTCTGCGCAACCATGGAAGTGAAATGTGATTAAAATATATTTTTCGTAAACCTTCAAACTTTTCTAATTATTCTCAATATGAGATTCCAACAAAACTAATCCAATAAGGTAGAATTCTCTGTTGTATGACTGATAATAATTGTAATCGATAGAATTTTTTGAGAAGGTATAACTGAAGGCAAAATGTTTGTCAAATCAGGTTTTTACGTAGTTTGGCTAATAAATAACGAGACTCACATTGCCACAGAAAAAGTACACATACAGAAAAAGTCTGAAATCAAAATCTTCGCCTTGAAACTCTTTATTACAAATGCAGTATATTCATTGTACGCAAATCAGTATAGCCGTAGCCGTAAATCGCATAAGAAATGCTGTTTGGCCGATTAAATTATAAGTGTAACAGTGGATAAAGAAATTATTATGATTTCTCTTGAAAAGCCACGACTTTTAAGTGGTTTTAGATGCTTTTTGTCAGGGTGAAATCCATAAAAACTATTTCGTTCAAATAGGTAATCGGGTTCGATCTGAACATCGGTTAAGTATTAGTGTAGGAGTTGATAAAGAATGTGTACTACATTTTAACATGAAAAACGTGGGTGAAGCGCGTTTCGATAACGAAGTTATCGTCTTCAGAGACTGTGTCAGACCATGTAATTGTCAGTGTTGGTGTTGTGGTAGTAAAGTAAATCAAATAATTTTTGTCAAAAGCATGAATCAAATTCAAACACCTAGAAATTTTACACCTAAATGCAAATGTTAGTATTAATTATGAATGCATATATTTTAATGATTCATGAATGATATATTCTTGTTAATGACTAACAAAGCAAATAATTATGGAGTTATTAACTAGTTAAAAATGATTTCAACTTTTCTTTCTACTTATTTAGTTGTTAATAATATGGTTAACAATTAATTATAATTTTAATAAATTGTGTTTTCTTAATAATATTTACGATATAATTTACACCCATTATCTAATATTTGTAAATAAAACAATACCTTCATAATATGTCAAAACTAATAATACATATGATTGGAATTATGGCTCTAATCAAATTTTCTTTTCCTTTCAATTCAACGTCATTCGACTTATATCCCATATAGGATTTTGCGATGGGCCTAGTATAGACCCAGACTTGGGCCAAATATGTACAACTCTGGCCCTAGCTTGAAAGCCGTTATTGGCCCAGACTTGGTGGGACTCTGGGATGATAACAATGTCCCTCGCTTGGTTTGCAAACCTGGAGCAGACCTGGTTGCCTAGATAAACCGAAGACTGGCCTGCAGCTCTGGGCTCTTCAAAATTAAAAGTAGTACTCTACTAATTAATGTACATAATATTAGTTAAATAATTAAACATATAAAGAAGTCATACTATTTTTTATTGTCTTTTATGTATAAAAGAATTTAATTCATATCTATTATTATATCTATTATGGATAAGATATTAGAACAAAACTTTATATAGTTATTTAGAGTTCTGCCAAGCCTGGCTGACTATAGGGTGGCCGAGGTCGGGTTACCCAGATTTCAGCCAGGCTTGGTTGACTATAGAATGGCTAGGGCTAAGTTACCCATACTTCAACCAGGCTTGGGTCATTATCGGTTTGCCAAGGCCGGGTTTCCTGCTCTTTTGACTGTTGTCATGTATATGATTTTTTCAGTCGAGATAGTCATATAATGTTTTCTTGTGAGATTGAAGAAATTTAATAATCTTTGAAGATCATCTTCTTTTTCGGCACATATCATGGCGTCATCCGCATAGTACAGGACTTTCATTACTCTGTCACCCATTCCGTAATCTTTTAGCGGCACCTTTTTTTTATGATTTCATCCATTATCATGTTGATTAAGACGGTACTAAGTGAGTCTCCTTGTATGATACCGATGTTCACTTGTTTATCATTTATACGAGCCTCAGCTTATACGTTTTCGATGGTCTGGATTATATTGATGGTATGTTTCTATAGTACAATATGTTAATGACTTCTTTCACTTTAATACAGTCAAAGGCTTTTGTGGGGTTAATGAAGCATAAGAATGGATTTCTCAACCAGTTTTCGTAAGAAAAATACTGCTATTACGTAGGATCTTCCTGTTCATCTTCTAGTGTTGTTATCGAATTAATTTTGTTGGTTATGATTTTTGATACGAGTGTCGATGTTGTATCTAGCAAATTTATCTTCCTATAGTTAACCAGATCCTGCCATCTGTCTGGTATTTTATAATGTAGCAGGATCTTTCGGGTAAGTTCTTGTGTGAGATGTTAGTTACCGTAGTTTAGTAGTCCTGGAGATTTTCTCTTTTTAAAGATCTTCATGACTTGGTCGACTTCTTGAATGGTGATGTTATTTCTTATGTGCGATATGGTTGTTGGTTTTTTTAGTATTACCTTCTCCTTTAAATCTGTACTCTACCCATTTGTCTTCTGATATTTTGTTTGGTTCGCAGAGTTCAGTTTTTTTTCTTTCCGTTGTTGTCTTATCAACCTCCATATTTGTTTTTGGCCTTTTTATCTGCCCAACCTCGTTTTTGCTTATATTTGTATTTAACTTCTTGACGGAGCCATGGAGTTATATTAGTATTTTTGTTGTTGGCTACGACTATGTATGTGTCCTTCATTTTGGTAGGATAATGGAAAGTTTTTATAAGAGGAAGGTTTGTTGGAGTTGGCACTTATATAGGAGTTGCTCCTCTGCAGGGCTGGGGTTGTGTAGGCTGCAGGGAGTTGTGCTTGCTGTCCTGGAAAGCAGGAAAAGCGAACGACCATCGACCAGCGAAAAACGAAAGTAGAGTTCAGGTGTGAGTAAAAACGGCTCTTTTTTGTATTTTTGTTTTGTTTTTGAATTTTTTTTATTTTTGTTTTAATAAATGGGGGTTGGGCGGGTACAGCTGCGGCTGCATTATTCTCTGTCGTCGGTCATTTAGCTGGTAACTAGGTTACAGGGAAACTGCATAAACCTGCAACACCGACGATCAACAAAGTGAGTGAGTAAGGGTTAGGTTAGGTAGGGAAGAATTTCTCTTGGATCTTGAGCCGAGGGGCCACATATTGGGGAGGAAGAAGAGTTTCTTTGACTGCGGAATTGTTTTATTCGATGATACGAATCACATAACAGTTTTCGTTAATACAAGCATTAGCGGAATTTAAAGTTCTGACGTCTTGTGTTAGAGTAGGATGTATTTTTCGGTACGTAACTATAAAGTCGATCATTGATTAGTGTCTTCTCGTGTTTTTTAATATATAATTCTTTGTACCAGAAAAATGAATTATTTATTCCTAGTTCGTTATAGACAAAAAAGTTGACCATTAACTCTCCACTTGCATGGATATATTCTTCGTTAAAGTGTTGTTTAACTCCGGGTATTATATGTTTTCCGAAGCGGGCGTTAAGAATACAGAGTGTTTTGTAGGTCTTCGTGAAAATCCTCTTTATCGTATTTGGGGTTTGCAGTCTTCTGGTCTATAGACAGACAGTATGTTCAGTTTTTTATGTTCGATTCGGGTTTTTACACAAAGTACTTTTTCCGATATATATTGGCAAATTGTGATATTTTATGAATTAGTATGCCTACTCCTTATTTAGCTCTTTTGTCTTTCACCACTCAGCTGTATAGTTGCCATTGTTTTGAGTGACGTTACGTTTCAGGTGGTTATTCTCATCATGTGTTTGTTTTTTCATTTCTTCACCTTTTTCCTTGCATGGGTCGTCATCATTGAATCTACTTTGAGCTAGTTATGTATTTTTTAGGGGGTAGGCCGCTAGCCTAGCCCCTTAACCCTCCTCTTTTTCCCGAGCTTGGGACCTTCAGCTACTAGGCTACTCAGTCCCCTCAAAAGCACTGCAGACATAGTTAATAAACAATACAATCTTATGAAATTCCATTTACATAGTGTAAGTAAAAATTAAATAAATGTGGAAATAATTACTTTGCATTAGAAGCTCACTGATGCATCACAAAAATAAATTGAATTAAACAACTTAAAAAGTCCCATGTGATATCCAATTTTTTTATACTTATGTCACTATTTTGTGTAGTAATATGTATCTAATACATTTATAAACAGGCATGAAAACACTTTCTATAAATATTAAAAGTTCTACGTTTCATAAATCATTAATTTTATTGCAAATTCAAAAACCCTCCTACTCAATTTGGTTTGCAATTTGTCACACTGTTATATAAAAACAGGTTTGTATAGATGTTTGATCCAAAAATAGGCGGATGTTTGAATGAAAAAGGTAACACGCTATTGCATAATCTTCAATTTCGAAAGATATTAAATGAAACAAATTAGATCTATAATGATAATCGATTGAAGCTATGAATAGTAACTATATAAAACTATGTACTGACTAATAAGTTTTATAAAATAGTCAGACAGTAGTTTCACTTACAGTTCAATAAACGTTTGCAAATCAGTACTGTCAACATTTAAAGACTTTCAAAACAATAAACAATACGAGGACGGTAATAAAAATACTTTATATTCTAATTGAAAGTATTAATTAGTTTGTTCCAGAATTTGTTCCTGCAAATGAGGAATAAACATGCCGTCATTTGTAGTTTAGCATTTCACTTCGAAAGGTATACCGTTAACTTTCTAAAGTTATGAATGTTTGGGTTTTTTTCAATGAAATTATTTCAATTGTAATTTGGTATTTTGACTGCGGCTGGCACACTCTATGGTATATACGAAGGCCGATCCAACACATTTATAAATCAAAACAATTTATCATCACGTCATATTGTATTCTATTATGTATAAACAGACGTGCCCTATAAATTTACGAGTCTGAATCAGTGACGCAACTGTAGACAGAGCTTACTACTTAAGTTGGTTGATAATGAATAATCTGCAATTCAAAGGATTTATTATTTCTTACTGGGCATGATCAATATTTATAGCTGATGTTTTAATCCCATTTCTTGCAAAAAACCAGATTGGATCTTATAACATTGGAGATCAGAGCTCTAATTGCTGTTTGGCTATCGGAAAAGAAGATAAATCTTTTGTATGCGATAATTTATTTACAAGTTGAACTGGACAAATCTTTCGATCTTTCTGCTTTAACAACAAACGTTCAGAATATTTAATTTTTGGCCCATAAGAGGCACTAATAAATAATGGAAATAATAAGAATGAACTATGATAAGGATTTGTTGGGATAACTTCTCAAAATAACTACACAATAAATATTTTTGTAATAAAGGTATGCAATACTTTATACAAAAATCAAATAAGATTATTTTGTAAAAGTTTGTAGGAATGCTTGGTAATATATCTTAGTTTTCACTTATTGTAAAAAATGAGATGACAAAAACATTATTACTAATCATTTTATTTCGAACAGTGCATATTATTGATACCAAAACCATTATTTTGAAGTTATCTCTATATTTGGAGCAGTTAATACAAAAACTAACTAGTGACGTTGGCTACACTGAAAAGATACCGCCAATCGGTAACGGATAACGAACGTAACC
Source organism: Diorhabda carinulata (assembly GCF_026250575.1). Lineage (NCBI taxonomy): Eukaryota > Metazoa > Arthropoda > Insecta > Coleoptera > Chrysomelidae > Diorhabda > Diorhabda carinulata. The sequence goes on along the minus strand of NC_079462.1, from coordinate 25,217,148 downwards.
TCGATTCTTATTTTATACTGTCTGTTTTATCTTGATTAATACCGGTAAAACCGCTGCTTAGTTAGTAATTGATAAATATTCAAGTTTTTCTTGTTAGTAATACTAAATTATAAAACAATGCCTAAAAAGTCAAAGAAGCAAGATACTTCCGATTCTGATTCTGGTCCAGACGATGTAAGTTTTATAGTTATACATTTATTAACTCCCATTAAAAATGTTACACTTGAATTAGGTAGTAATACTCGTTTCAATTATTATTTCTGTACCTGATTTAACAATCGTGTCTAAAATCTACATTTACTGTTAAATTAATTATTAAACACATTTTTTAATGTAAAATAAAAGTACTACATATATTTTATATTTTGTAAATTACTAGATTCGTTATAGTACTTCACTTTCATAGTTGAATTAAGCATAAAATGTTGAATGTTCAAGCATGAGATGCTTATCAAGATTAATGCTTTATTTGGTTGATACATCATAAACTAAAGAAACTAGAAAATCTCTCAAAGCAACAGTTATTTCATAATTTTTTGTAATAGAATTTTATTGTCAGTTAAAAAGTTTAACCTCATCAGTTGTGCTATAAGGTAAGAGTACTAGTGGCAGACACAGTGAGGATATTTATTCAAAATAATAATTTCACATGAAAAAAAAAAATAAAGAATATCTTCCATTTTTAATGAAGGGCTATTAGGTAGTTAGTACTAAGTAAACTGATATAATTAGAAGTCGTCATATTTGAAGTCGTTATATTTAAAAGTGTGAATGGTCCTATACTAGACATGGTATGACCAAAGTCAGACATCACAGAGTACAGGTGGCAACAGTCTGTTAATACTGCTAAACTAACAATAAAATTGAAATAAAATGATGAAAAAATATAGTATAATTCTAATTATTGAAATAAAAAGTACAAAAATTCATTATCAGTATCTGCCAAATGCAGATTCTATGTAGATACTTGAGTAAAAATTATTTTTCAAAAACTTTGAGCTAAATTTTGGCTTATATGCTGGGATAAATTTGAATGGTGATATAAAATCTTATTTTTGTTGTTCCATAACAACAAGACAGAATTAATATTTGTTATTAGAAACTCCCTCTTTGCTATAAATTCAATGCAACAATAATTTTTTCTTGTTCTGGGGGAAACATTGGGGGAAATTCCATTTTTTCCAGTCAGGATATTTTCCATGAAATATTTCCGAAACGGCAGTTCTTTATACATTAAACTGTTTTATAGCAGTGACTACAGGTATACCATTTCCCCATATATACAGATCTGAAGACATTTTTCCCTGTGCAAAGGCATTAAAAAAGTAAAAAAAAATCTTTTTTCTACTCGAATTTATTTTCGTCTACACAACATATTCTTCATGTAAGTTGCAACACCGTCATTTTGAATAAAAACAAAGTAACATCGATTTCAAGCCCCACAGTTAAATTGTTATTACCCCAAAGTCGCAAAAACCTAAAAACATCTACTCTCAATCTGAATCTTAAGAGTCTGTATTTGAGAGTACTTACATTACATTAGCAAAATTTAGAATTCACAGAAATATCCTATTTTTAATTTAATTATTAATACATAGATGAGACAATGATAGTTTTTTTTTTAATTTTGAGGATTAAACTAAAAGGAGTCAGCATTGTCTGGCTCTGGTGCTCTTACCTTATTTTACATCTCTACAATATATGAGACATTTTTTTTATTTCAGGTTACTCCAGCCAAGAAGTCAAAGACTGAATCAAAGTCATCAAAACCAAAAAGCGAAGAAGAAAACTCGTGGAGTTTGGGTAAAAACCGCTTTGTAAAGTTAACAGAATTTAAAAATACATGGTATATTAATATTCGTGAGTACTACAATAGTGATGGAGAATTGAAACCTGGTAAAAAGGGAATTATGCTTACCATGGAACAGTGGCAGAAATTTAAGGGATGTATGGATGAAATCGATGAAGCTATAAAGAAAAATGTTTAATCATTTTCTAATTCAAACATTCATCCTGTAAAATTTAAATTTCCATTACAGAATATTATTGTTGAGAATGTGTTCGGTTTATTTTAATATGGAAGATTCAATGTTTGTTTTATATTCTGTGTTTAGTTTTGTATATTTAATAATATCTAAATATTCTTATCTTATACTTTGAAAGGTATTTATTTTTGATTATATCTCCTACACACACAATGTTAAAAAATATATGTTAGGTTCAAAGGAAAACTCGATTATCTGTGAAGTTTTTAAATAAAATTATTAAAACAAAATTGATTCGTTTATTTGTGTTTATATATAAATTTTATGGTACCAATGAAGGTTTTTACTGTGTGTTATATTAAATGCACCTTTAACGTTGTTTTGGTGTTCTTTCAATTCCACAATTTGAAACATGAAAAAATTATATCTACTACTACACCTTTACAAGTGGCTTTCATGCAAAAATATCTTGCATTGAAATATCATGGAAAATGTGAGATGGTGATCCAATTGAAAGCTGCTAACTTACCACTAAGTTTTAATGTCATCAATTTTTAATTGATCTGCTAATGTCTCAGGAAACTATTTTTTATAAGAACAATAAGTCTTTTGGGTTTGGATTTCATGTCGTCAATCAGGAATTAAGGGAAACATTGAATATACTTGTCAGAGAAGGTGCATAAAAGCATTATATGTGTGAAAAGCATTTCTATGGCATAGTGAAATGCACCTACAAGAAAAAAGAAATCCAAAAGTTCTTGGGTGAATTATTCAAAAACTAACTCTAAAAAAATTCTCCCCCAACTAAAAAATTGCAAAACTTTATATATGGACCTTAGTACGTTCTCACTGGTTATATCTTGTTAAGACGTACCTACTAAAAGTGGGTCTAAAAGAAACCTACAAGTGCAAGTTATGTGAGGAAGAAGAAGAAGCTTCAGATCAAGTAGTTGATGAATGTTTTGTGGTCATAAGTTATGGCAGATAATACTGTGGAAGGGAAACTTGTAGAAGTAAGGATGTAATATTTTTGAAGTCAGCGAAGATTCATTAAACTATTGGACTGGAGATTCAGCTGTGGATGGTGCAGCAACGAGGACTGCTCTGATGGGGGGCACTATGACACCATGTTAACTTACTTTACGAATATGATCTTATCTAATCCATGTTTAAAACATAATTTTCGTTCCCAAATGATTAGGGATTCCAACGAATGTTCACTATTGTTAGGAATCTTCTTAAGTGACTTTCATGCAAAATTATCTGTCATTGAAATATGAGCATGGAAAAGGTGAAATGGTAATCCAATTGAAAGCTGCTAACTTACCACTGAGCTCCAATGTAATGTAATAACACGGGAAACTGTTTTTTATAAGAACAATAAGTCTTTTGGGTTTGGATTTCATCCCGTCAATCAAGAATTAAGAGAAATAATGAATATACTTGTCAGAGGAGGTGCACAAAAGCATTTTAGAAAGAAAGAAGGAATCCAAAAGTTACTTGGGTGAATTCTTTAAAGACTGACTCTCTCACAACTTAATCATTGCAAGACTTATTAATATATGGACCTAGTAAAAATATAAAACGATGCCCACTGGCTTCCCTAAAGGCAATATCTTGTTAAGACGTACCTACTGAATGTGGGTCTAAAAGAAATTTGCAGGTTATGTGGGGATATAGATTATACTATGGAAACTTGTAGAAGTGAGGGTCTAACCTTTTTGAAGTCAGCGAAGATTCATTAAAACTATTGAACTAGAGAGTCAGCTGTAGATGGTTCAGCGATGAGGGCAGCTCTGATGTGGTGCACTATGTCACCATGTCAAGTAAATATGATCTTATCTAATCAATGCTAAAAACAAAATTTTCGTTCTCAAATCCCCCTTAAATCATGTGGCGTCTGTCTCGGTAGTTTGTTATTGTTTATGTAATTATTACCTTAGAAGGAAAAAATAAGTAAATAGTGCCTTTGAATGATAGTTAATAGGGTAGTAATATAATTGCCAATTATGATAACACAAGAAAATATGATTTTTGATATTTCTTGCGAGATATAATCTTTATGTTGTTAGAAAGACAAAACCGACGAGATTCATTACTGTCCGCTTAGGGATTGATGATTTGCACTCTATTACAAAAGAACTTTATTTCAAATTCATTATTTTTTAATATAAATTTGATATTTAAAAGGACAGTTCTACTTTGTAACTGCAACGCTCGATATAAAAACTTTTATATACAAAAAATATTTTGATTTTATTTGTACCACTTTTATTTTCAAAATAATTTATCTGTAGCCCTCGCAAAAACCGACATTTTCCCTGTGTAAATTAATCGCAACAGAAAAACTGAAAAAAGAGGTTTGTGGCAACCTTGTAAGCCATCAAGTAATTTATTTGAGTGGTCGGAAGGTGTATATATGCGTGGGGTGATGTATGTATTGCTACTCTTAGTTAAGTAATTCCTGAATGGATTATTCATTGTATTTCCGCTCGAATACATTATCAAAGCAGTCGATTTAAAACGATTAGTCAGAATAGGATTGCAGTTTAATCTTTCAATATATATTTTGGCAAAATAAAATATGGATTCTGTCGATTTTGAAGTATCCTGAATCATATACAAAACACCTTTGTAATTGTAATATACAATGCGGTCCATATGTATGGAATAAATTCAATGTTAGCGTTATTTTACTCTATGTGAAAAAAACAAGTCGATTTTGAAACTATTATCTTCCTCCAGCACCCCCTCGAAAATTTTAAATGAGAAAGGGGGTCGTGTGGCGCCTTGTTGGCAAGGGATTTTATTCTTCTATTCAGCAATATAAAATTTGTTCAAATTTGGTGCAATCATAACTGAGAAAATTAATTTTTGAGATGTAAAATTTTGATAACGTGTCTATCACAAAACTTCACGTAAAATGAAGATAATGATGTCGCATAATATTTAGAATGTACTTTGTTAATTTGTTCCGTAATTTTAACTTTTAAATCAGCAATATTAAAATATACTTTAGAAATAATCAGGTATTTTCGTATTTGTTCTGCTAAACATGAGGAAAAAATCTTTGAAGAAACTAAAATATTAGTCAAAAAGTCAAATAAAAAATTGATATGAATCTAGTAGGCTGCTATCATTTAGTTTCTAAAGTTACTAAAAGATGTCATTTTAATATTTGTGCGTCTACATATTAAATTTAATTATGCCTCATTTTTCCGAGACTCAAAGAATAGACATTTTATTATGATTGGTTGTGGTAATAATACTGGATGTGTCAGGCTCACACTCAATATCCTAAAAAAGTGAACGTTTGGGCTGGTATCATAAACAATAAAATTATTTTTTGAGCGAGGTCTTTTCCAATAGTTGGATTGGAAGACTGGGGCTAAATTTGATTTGACTCCTCTCGATTACTTCTTAAGGGGCTGTTTGAAATCTAAAGTATATTTTAATAGACTAGACAATATTGCCGATTGTACGAGAAAACATCAAAATTTTATATCATAAAAATTAATTTTCTCAGTTATGTTTGCACCAGATTAAAAAAAACTTCCCTTTGCAACATGATGCCACACAACCCTTTCTCATTTAAAATTTTCGAGGGGGTGCTGTTAAATTTCTATCTAATAATAAAAATTGACCTGTTTCCGGTTTTTTTCTTACATAGTACATAATAACGCTAAAATTGAATTTGTTCCATATATATGGACCACATTGTACTTTATAAAAATTTAGTAGTTATGAATAATAGATACTTATCATTAATTGGTATCAAGTTTCGAGAATTTGGTTTTTGTATATTTAATTTTTAAACACACCTGTATCATTTGCAACAAGGTACAAATTATTCATTTATATATTACTAATATGAGAAAAGGATTAGAACCCAGACATGTTTTATTCGACATTTAATCCTGACATGCTGTTCGCATGTCGGAGATTCACTGCAGTTATCCTTTAGATTATAAACGTTTGTGCACTACGGATTTTGTGTTAAGACATGGAATAAATAATTCAGTTACTTTCTCTTTTGATGGACAAGACTTTCACTTCAGGCACTTATAAAGAAATATCAAATTAATGGTTCAAATATGTAGTTTTTTATTTTCTGGTAATACAATAATACAATGTTAAAATGTGTTTGAGGAGTCATATGTATAAAAAAATGTTTGTTTATAGTCTTAATGGGGAAATTTACCAATAGAGTTAGTAGATAAGTTGGCGTGTCCCAACTAACTGATGTATGAAAAGTTCTCAGATGACGTTTGTTGGACAAGACTGCGACGACATCTGTTGTCTGAGACGACGCGAAGTTTATTGTAGGTACGGGTTCTACTGATTATAAATTGTTCAAGCTTTCAACCCTAATGACAAACAGAAATTGAAACTCCGAAATTCCGATATCAATGACATACGACATGTTTTTAATAAAACTTGCCAAGAAGCAGGAAGGATTTCATTTTTTATATGTTTTAATCAGTTTTCATCATTCATCGTAATGCCGGTTAATCTCTTGGATTATAAATAGCGAATTATGTGCCTAAAAACCTCTTTATTGGGGTCAATCACTCCTCTTGCTCTTTTTATTACATTTTTTTGGTAGTCCTGGCCTCACTTGTAAGCTTTCTTAATTCTATTCTGTTTCTGCATTTTACTTTCCAGTCTACTATTTTTAGATTCTGGTATCTTCTTCAATTTGGTTACTCCAGGTATTTCTTGGTAGGCCTCTACTTCTTAACTATGGAGGTATCCATTTTTTATCCTCCTCACTACTTCTGTAGGTTTTCTTCTCACGATGTGTCCTGCCCAATTTAGTCTTCGTGCTTTTATATACCTTATTATATTTTTTTCTCTCAGTTCTTCTTCTATTTTTCGATCTTTCCATCTACTGTAATATTTGGCCCGAGTATACTTCTCAGTATGTTGTTTCCATGGCGTGTATGCAATCACTGTTCTTAGTACCAATGTTCTTGTTTTTGGGTAATTTTTTAGTTTCTCCAATTTGCGATGTCCTTTTTGTATTCTGTCTCTTATTATTTTTTTACATGTGTGTCCTATTGTTCTTGAACGAAGAGGATACAGTTTCAAATAAATATTTCTGTGTCCTTAGATGGTCCATCCCTCTTTTGTCTTGACTTGCTATCTTCATGTATTTGATTTGTTCTGGGTTTATTTCTAGACCACAGTTAGAGTTAACTTTTTTAAAATTAATGTGAAATATTTTCAAACGATTTCTAAGAACAGTTTTATTTCCGTATCAATAACCAAAATAGAGGTTAATGATAAGCAAATCACAATGCTTGAATCACCTACTTTATGTCAACTCCTTTTATTTTGTGTAAAATTTGGAATGGCCATGTTACGTATCATTGCCCTTTCCTCTCCTATGTTTTGACAAAATTTCGGAATTTCTTTTTGTCATTGCTACAAAGATGGTTATTTTCAAATTTGTATTTTAATTAATGCTAATTCTTGAAATGAACACAATTATTTATAGTTATAATTTTTTTGGACTTCTGAGGAGTTTTTGGAGACACTTAAAATATTGCAAACAATTCCACATCAATTAAAAAAGCGAAAATTCGACAAAGAAAAATGCGCAACTAGAGCTCTAACAATTTTTTTTTGCGAAAACGAATGTTATGAACTTTAGGCTCAGTGAGATTATCGGGTCCTAACGGAACCTAAGGTAGGTATAAAGGAAGTGATCAGATTGGAGGTGACGAAAATGATAATCAGCATATTTTCAGAAAAGTCTGAACGAATAAATTGAAGTTTTCAAAAGTGATATCAGAAAAATTCCCAAGTTTCCATGCATAAATTAGTATCAAAATGAGAAAATTATCTGTAAACTTTTATCTCTTAAAGCAGCCGGTGATTTACATTCGACCCCACAATAAGGTTTAACATTTCCTTGAGTTTATTTGCTTTTTCCCTAGATGACAAAGGTTGATACAGAAAATCAATGCACCCCCTTTTGCGGCAGATCCCAAGTCAATTTAAATTGGAAAATTCTTAAAACTTCTTTCAACCGGTAAAAATTTGGGAAAATCTTTATGTTTACTGTTGTATAAATACCGTACGTATAAGGATTTAAATTAAGATTGGGGCTCAAATATACAGAGGGAAGAGAGCTACCAAATTTTTCATAAATATATGCATATGTGGTACAAGCATTTTGAGCATTTTTTATGGTGAAGCAACTATAGTCCGAGTAATCATTTCAGCTTTACATTGGACTAAAATATTAATGAAAAACGTGTTGGAATTTTGAATTTCAACTACAATCTCGTTAAAAATACGCTCCCATTATTTGTTGTTTGTCTTTACATTTTAAAAACACACAGAGACTCACATAAAGTTGATATGAATCAATTTCCGTATGAAGGCTCTAATTTTTGATACTCGAAATGTTATTGCATCATTTCCTCTCTCTTAAGTGAAATTTTTCAACTAGCATCCAGGGGCGGCTGTACTCAAAAGCTTTGGCTGCAACTCAGAACCTAGAGAAAACAATCTCCATTAAAGGGAAGGGAAACTGCCAACAAAAGTGAAAACTTTAACTTTACCATACATTTTTATTATAACGAAAATGTTCTCGATGTTAAAAGTTCCTTTCCTTTATAAACACAAAGTTTTTGAATATGTATAGGAAAAGAGTATACAAAAAAAAACAAGAATACAAAATGACAATGAATTTATTAGCATTACATACCTTAACATTTTGTTTCATGTAGCAGGAGAACGAAATGCAAACTATATCACAGATTTTACCAATATATGAGTAAAAACTTTTTCAGTTTTGTTAGAACTTATTCATACTTTGAGGGTGATAATAATAAGCGTCTCATGAACATTGAAAATAGAAAAGAAATACCTAATTATCGATATGAAAATATTTTAACGTCTCGTTAACACTTTCGACAGTAATTCAATCGTTTTTATGATACATTGTAGTTAACATGCTATAGTTTGGTGAATGCGCTGGATAAATTTTGTCAGATCTGATTACCTCCTTTTTATTACCTGTTCACATTATGTTTGATGGAAACAGTTTTTAAAGAAGGTCTTTTCATTTGTTTGCGGCAAGCTAGATAAGGAAATTTCTGGAATGAGATAATACTAGTCAGTTAATAATTTAATTTTAAATAAATAAGTTAAGTGAATAGTGAATAGTTTAGTGTATTTGGTATTAGTGCATAAATGAATTGCGTTAATAAAATACACTGTGTATATAAATTCACCCCACCATTTATAAATTGTTTAAATAAATAAGAAGAACATTATATGAAACGTCCGTTTCTCGATTCGTTAGTAATTTTTTTCAGATTCGATAGCCAACAAAAATAACTAGTTTTTTATCTAAATTTTGACTTTTTAATAGCAATTTCTGTGGCAATGCATTAATTGTCTTTATTTCTGCTCTTGGTCAGATTGCAGATTCTTAATTAAATTAACAATTAAATCTTTTAATCTCAATCTTTTTAAATCTGAAATTGTTACAGAAAAGAAAAATAAATGTATAATAGAAGATTATATTACTAGGAGTAGAAGACGCTTGTTATGTGGCGTGCTTAGACGTTCACACCCTAGCCTAGGCGTTAGCCGAGGAATTGTAATTTGAGTGAATCACAACATTAATCCGTGCAATATACAGGGTGTTTGCTCATTAAAAACTTTTCGTAACGTAGATATTTTTTACGAATTTGCCGCAACTACTGGTAACGTAAAAAGGCTAATAACATAAAATAGAGTTAAATTAGAGTAGGTCAAAATGTCCTCCGTTTTAGCACAAGTCTATCCTTTTTTCTAAAGAATCCATTAATCTTCTAAACGGTTGGAAGTCAGCTATGAGTTCATTGAAGTGACATTGAATTCTGTCTTTCAATTCTTGAGGTAAATTTACCTCTGTAGCATATACTTTTCCTTTAAGATACGTCCAAACTGTGTAATCCAAGGCATTAAAATCGCATGACCGAGGAGGCCGATGAATCGGAGCTTCTGCACCTCTCTCTACCAATGGTTACTCAACCAATTACGATCTTCGCTCGTTCAGAGTTAAATTTTTTAATATCTCGAATAAGTGATAGCTTGAAAAATTCAGGTACATATCACATATAAAAAAATGTGTAAAATTCTTTTTTCTTCAACGCCCTTTATCTTGAATACGGATGGCTTTACGAAAAGTTTTTACTGTGCTAACTCTCAAATATTTTTCAATTTTCTATCTATCCTAGAGACGAGATCACTTCTTTTTGAAATATCCTATATATAAATTCCTAGAAGTAGATAAAGATTTATTTCATTCTAGATCATGAGATACAGTAATATCTTATCGAAAACGTCCCATCAGGAAACTAGTCAAGCAGCTTTCAAATCAGTACAATAACTAATAGAATTACGAATTTTTTTGGTAACTCAATATTATGTAGTTTGACTTTTGAGTACATGTTGAAGCTACTGTATTGTCTGTGACAGAAAACTTGTGGCTCGTGTGCGGCTGTTTCGACCATCTGATGGCTGGCCAAGAGTCGACCACAGACATTTTGACCTTCATAAACGCCTGTATACCATCAGCATAGTATCTACGAATATCTAGCTATTGCGACCACAAACAGTGGCTCGTGTACGGTCGTCCTTAATTTATATCTGAGAATGCGTATGCAAAATTCAATCCGGACGTTTTATTATTCAACAGCTCCAGAAATATAGTACATGTGTTAAGGAAAATATAACAATAGAGTAATTATAAAAGTTTCAAAATATAAAAGCCCCCCATCATTTTAATTACCTCAAAAACTGGAAGCGAATATTAAAATATGTATGGCTCGAAGCTACAAGGGTATGAGGTCTCATATCTCTACCCTATTTGAATGAAGTTATTATAATATGTCGAGGAAATTAATAAAACCGCCATGAACGTCGAAATTTTGGAAGTTATAGGCCTAACTGATTCATTATTGATAATAAATTAACTTACCCGTCCTATAGCCGATACAAACTGATTAATTATCCTAAAAATTACAAGTTCCTCAACTTGTTTGCGGGACCTTCACTAATCCCGGACACAAATTCGACAATTATATACGGCAGAAGTATCACTACTTTATTCGAATAAACAGGGCCGGATTAAGATTTATAAGGTCCGGCTAAAATAATGACGGGGCCCCCTTAAGGAATTTGAAAACTCAGAAAAAAATCACAAAATAATATCAATACGTTAGATTTGTGGTATCAACACATCAAAAAATACAAAATGATTTCCTAATGATGGGGCCACCTTGGACCTGGGGCCCGGGGCTATAGCCCCCCAAGCCCTTAGCTTAATCCGGCCTTGCGAATAAAAATAAAATTAAACCAGATAAATATGGAATGAGTATTATGTGTCAAATGTAAATTGGTTAATATCAAGCCTCAAAAGTATGTATTTGCGCATTTTATTAATAATAGCGCCTAAATGGAGTTTTTTAATCGAAATAGAATATTAGGGATAAAAGCATATCTATTTCAAGCATGTGTTTAATAAGGATTTGAGATTGCGTATTAACTCACGAAGTGAATGTCGAGAAACGTAATATGCGACTGGTGAATTAGTAAGGTAAATAATCAAAGTACTAAATTCTCTACCCCAGAATAAAATATATATTCTCGGTATCAGTAAAAACGATGAAAGTAGGTACCCACGCAGTACTCGATACTATAGTAGTCAAGTATACCTGCTTGAGGGATCGTACTAATCCCTACTACCATCATCTAGTAACGTGCATTGACAGACATGATTATTTTACATTCATTCCTGTATTTACCAAAGTGTATATCAAAACAGTATAAATGATAGTAGAGAAAGGAACGTTGACAAAAAATAGTTTATGGATTCAAATAAAATTTTGAAATAGTCAAATGGATAACAAAAAAGAAAAATGTTTCCATCAACAAGTTGATAAAATTTTTCACTATCTTAAATAACAAAATAATAACAAAACAATGTGTAATCCATTTTATGTTTGACGATTATGCTTATAAACTAGAAAATCAATCAACAGAAAAAAAGCAAATGAAAATATGGCGCTGTCAATCAATGAAAACCTGACACAAAGGTTAGTAGGATTCAACATTGTTGGTAGACAAATAAATGGAGATGAACGACAAAAGAGAACAGATGAAAAAAATTGAGAGGACCTCTACTAGTAGACATAGAAGAGGAGAACCAAACTCTATTGCAGAGATAGAAAGCTGGTAGGTATTGCAAATTGAAAAACAACTTCATATGATGAATTAATCGTATCAAAAATATGATGTCACAAAGTACATCATCATCTTTATATTTCGAAGGAAAATATGTAATAAGACATAGTATTAACGAGTGATGCGGTATCAGCAAATAATTTTAGTTGAAAATAAAGATATTAGCTCAATCCTCTTTTTAGAGTCGATTTAGAGGGGTTAAATGTATTTTTGGTTCATATTTGACGATTAAAAAACGAATCCAGTGAGAAATACAAAAGTTAAATAGTATTATTAAGGTCGAAAAAGAAAAAAATAATTCATCTCTCTAAAGAAATGAAGTTTGAGTAGAAAAAATCGATAAAAGGGTTCCAAAGAGAATGGTTATTTCACTTTAAAACAAGCGGATGCAATTTTAAAAACGAAAAATTGGTAGTATGGTAATTGCCCATCCATCCATCCATCAAGCCATCCTCATTTGATACCGGTAATTTGATGAATTTTTTCGCTTCAATTTAAAAATACATATATGTGATTATATTTTCAAGAGAAATACGAAAACTGTAATCTTTCCGAGGTACAAAGTGTCAGAGTGGAAGTTACGCATTAAAATTTAAGGCAACTTGAAGGTTCTACAGCGTCAGAAGATTATATTATAAATTCAAAGAAATCAATATTTATTTAAATTCTTCCCCCCATCGATCAGAAATAGGCTCTATTCGAAGATAAGAGCAAACGATCCAAACATTGTTCAAGATCATCCAACATTAATGAATTAAATTATAACAGCTTACTACGCACTTATTTCGATGAAAATAGCTTTTATCTTGATGCAAATTATTCATTCTCAAACGTTTTTTTATAGTTAAAATAAAGTGCAATAACACAATGCAATATATTACGTAAGGACGTAGCTGAAGATGACATTTTTAAACAGAAGACTTCATTTCCTCATGAAAGGTTTTCCGTTAACGGAAAGATCCTTCATTCGGTGAATGTAAATGGGACTCACTTCAAAAACGTGAACTAAAGAGATAGAGCAATCCTTTCGGTTGTAAAATCTAATGATAAATACCGAAAGTGCAGTTTTTAAAAAAGGACATTTTATTTTTTTATTCGTATATCAAGCAAATCACACGACGAACTGATAATAATTAATGTGAAAGTAATTATACTTCTATTTACTTTTCGTAGTTTTTGAGTATCGGCTTTATTATTTCCTTTTCACGCGCTAACGTTGAGATTTTTTTTTCCTTATTTAGTCAATAGAAATTGTTTTTGGGCTCTTTCCAAAAGTTTGTTCTTAATTTCGTCCACTTTGTATTCTTGGAAAATGATGGAAATTTTTTTGAAAATATTCCCATACTGGTATAGGGTAGACAATAGGAAAATGTACAAAATAGTCATTTTCAATATATTATAAATATGCCTTTACGAGTTCTGTTTGATAATATCTTGACCACAGATTGGACGACGGGCATGCTCGCGTATTTAAGAAAAATATCCTTCGGTAATTTGATTCTTGCTGATTGATTGAGTGAGCTATACCTTGTATAAAATTTTGGGTACAGGAAAGCTCTCGACGCAATTGGCGCAACCGTTTATGACAATTAACGAAAGAGGGTTCAACTGGTACGCATCAGATACCAAAGAGCAGTGAATGTGCTCCGAATAAACCTAAGACAGTCCTATCCACAGTTTTATATGTTTCACAAGGTATGACTACGTGAGCAAAATGATCACAAGGCTATACTATGCCGAATTATTGGGACTTATTTTATTGATCATCACGTCGCTGAGATGAGGCCTCATCAACTTCTTCAGCATCTCTTGCGTTATAGCTTGAAGTTGACCTTCAGTAAGCCGACTACTTGGAATGGTTAGAGACAGTTGATTAATAGGTTAGGTCAGTAACGGAATCTTAATGCTTAATGAGGAAATGTTATTATTTCTCACGAAAAACTTATTTTAGAGCCCTACTGTGGATCATTTGATATTTAAGTAAATCCCAGCAAAACTAAAATAGTGGTTTTCCGTAGAAATGCTAATATGAATCGACAGCCACAATTTAGTTATTAAGAAGCTACTTTTGAGCTCGCGAAAACCAATGAATATTTGGGAACCATCTTCACAATCAATGGAATATTGAAAACAATAGGAGCCGCTCTAAGATATATAAACTCTCTCTCAACTCAATAAAGACCCTGTATAATTGCGTTGTTTTACATACCTTCATATGTGCAAGCGGTATTTGGGCGTTACGATACTTGGAACAAACAGAAAATATAAAAATAGTTTCTGGAAGAAGCTCCTATTTCTTCAAACAGCTTAGGTCGAAGCGAAGTAGCTCTCTAAAATGAGATAATCCATAATAAAGCAAAGCTCTGAGCTCCTTCTGAGTATAAAAGATCAAAACTCCAAAAGGTACACTCTTAGAGCATTTCTTCATCTGATATAATTGAAGAAGGACCGTTCTTACAACTTTTGTCATAAATTTAAACGGATTGATCAATTACACCGTATAATGATATACTGTGATTATGATCTAGATGTAATTAATTTCAACACAAACCGTATTGACTAAATTATATATAGAAGTTTTTATTGGGAACGTGGCAAGGAAACACCAAAGTGGACTAATATATTTTCCGAGCTATCGAATACTTATGTATTCATCGTTTGGGAAATAATTAAGATTTTGATATTATTAAAGCTTGTAAAAATTTTTAAACTCATGGAATTCAAAATTCAATATTCAAATTGACTTTGATAAAAATATTTCTATTAGAAATTTTCAGACATTATCAATATCCCAAACGACAATATTTGGCTACAACAACATGGTGTCTCATCTCACTATGCGTGTGTGGTGAGGTAATGACATGAATCCTTTAGACATGAATAGTTTAGACTGTGGGGTCACTTAAAAAACATCGATTATAAAACAAAATTAAAAGATGGGATTACCACAAAGACAAGAAGAATTGAGCAGTCATAGGACAACATTTTGAGCATCTGCTGTAATCTCTTTTACTGTATGTTTTCTAAAATTCGTTATTCTACTTCTAACATGACACAAACATTTAAAGATTTTTCTTCAGTTGTTGTAGGTTTTCTGCGCCATGATTTGGATAAATATTTTACTGCCCAAGTTTCTTTAAACTTTTTACTAACTTACTGACACTAAAGCTTGTTACGAGATTTCTATTAGCACATATATTATTGAAAAATATTCAAATTAAACTCAATCGTAGCCATCTAAATGTACAATATTTATTGTAACGTTTCCGAGATAATTGAGGCATTCCATATATAAAACTCACTTTGTATGTATGAATATATGGTATATGTATGCCGGTGTATGTGTGTATGAATTACTTAATTGCAGTGTAGTCGTTCAGTACTGGTCATTACACATTACATTATCTTTATTGATAAAATTATGTGTAGAATAATACTAATGTTCGTTGTTTACCTTTCGAGCATTAGAAATTTCCAAAATATTCGTGCCTGATAAAGTTGGTCATTAATTACATTCATTTAGTCTCTCCTTGTATAATGGCGGAAAGGCTAATCTGAATATTTGAAAACGTCCCAACGGTGGAATCTCAAAAAAGTAGAAGTAAAATCGTCCCAAATTCCGTTTCACGTCAATCAGAATATTTTATTACAGCTGATAGTGAGTTAACACAAAAAAGGAGTAACTATAGTAAAAAAAAGGATCCCTTTTACAGAGATATACTTAGAAGTGAACTACCAGGCAAAACTCTTTTTTTCTTACAGGAGAGATCATAACTTCTCGTCCTCAACCTTCGAGTGGGTCATGTATAATACATCTTGTAGGCCAGGACAGGTTGGTCCAGTAAAATCGATGCTGGTGCGCTTGCGCGGTAATCTTCTCGCTTAATTCGACATCCAGGAGCCGCAGTTCGGTCCGGTACTCCTGTCTGTCACATCCTTGCCGTTTGGGACGTTATAAATGCATGTTTTTACAGCACTTGCTGAATTTTATTGCTAGTTGTGATTCGCGCGAACGCTTTTTCGCAACTATAGAAGTCGACCGGATGATCCTCATTTATTGTCAGAATTTATTTTGCTCTCGTCGTGTCAAAAATTTTGTTGACCTACGATAAATTTCATCGAGTGTAAAAGGTATTGATATTTTACGTAGGTAGCTATTCATAGAAATATTAGATTTTAGGCATGCTTGGAAATCTTACGATTTTCTTTATTTGCAATACAAATTTTTGTACGATATAAAAATTGAGAAAACAGTTATTTAATGTACACGCAAATATGTTTTCGTATAATTTTTTAATCTACAAATAGAATTACTATTATTTATGAAAAATAACATAAATTTCGTATATATTTAAAATTATTGCTAAATGTTGTAAAGTACATGCAAGAATTACGTTTCTAGAAGAACTTTTTCTTTTAATTTTAACCAATCCTGACAACTCATATTGGTAAGAATATAAATGATTAAAATTTATATACATTATGTTTTCAAAATAACTTCATAATATTCTGATTCCTGTTCGGTTAACAAAATATAGTGAAAAGAAGTTTTTTTCAATTAATTCAGGTAATCTGCAAAGGACCATAAGAAGTATACCGTTCAAAAAAATATATTGCTATTTTTATAGTACTATATATATTTTCTTTTTTTTTTCTAATTTATAAATTTATAAATACAGCTGCCAGGACCATATAATCATTTAATCCAGACGCAGCTGCTGATTGATTTCTAAGTTTTTCTATTTTTCAGCTCATCCCGTTTATCAGATTTTGTCTTATAGGTACACAATGTTATTTGGATATCCTATTAAAAACTAGTGAAAGGGCGACAAATCTGGAAATCTAGATGCCACTTTATTGTAAAATGAGAGTCCGCATATATATTTTGCATTATAGTTCTATGCTATGCATTGTATGCTTATAATAATTTTGAAATTGTTCTTATTAATGTACCATATCATCCACTAACATTCTATACCTAATATTATATTGTAATTCAGTTTTTTAAATGAATGTACAAGAATTCACTACAAACCTCTATATAACGTCCAAGTACTTTCCATCGTTATTTGGTTGCAAAATCCTCCATACTACTACTTTGGTAATTTGTTTGCGATTTGGATACGTATCATTAAAGAAGTGAGCTACATCATTATTCACGATCACCGTAACCTCTCGTTATAAGAATCGTTATTCTTTCTTGTTCGGTATACATTGTGATTGACTGGGTCGTTTAGCTATTCAGTAATTAGACCTAATCTACAAAATACAATTCATGGATTACCGAGACTTACTTCGTAAGTTAAACGAAGAAGCATATGTATAACTGTCTGCTTGATTTTAATGTGCTCGTCGCCCTCTTTCTCAGAATGTCCTCTCGAACACTTTCCAAAATTTATAAATGACATTTTAGAAGATCATTTCAATTTTAAATTATTGTAACTTTGGACCTAGGAGTGCCAATCTCTATATTTAGAGATACCATGAAACTAGAGAAGTTTCAGCTGGCAATACTATGTTTTCAGATACCGTCATCTTTAAATAGTAAGATCTACTTGAATTTGAGTCGCTGTTATTATAAAATAAATAGTGGTAAGTACAATTCGCCATCCGAAGTACGAGTTTAGTGCACATTTTGCAATGAAAATTTTTCACTAGCAACTTTATTTCGCTGGGAAAGAGAATTAAAAAGACCTATAGTTGTTGTGACAGTCGAAATTCGCGGGTTGATGTTGTCGCACATAATTCATCGTCGCCACACATTGCACAACAGATTGTGAAAATAATATTAGAGTCATTGAACATCCACATTATTCATCTGATTTCTGATTATTTCAAAAAAAAACATTCACGTTACTGACCTCACGGCGCAGGATGATACAGATGAAACAACTCATCAATTTTTTGAAAACATTCCAAAACATGACTGGCGTCAAACTTTTTAAGTCGTGAAAGTTCTGTTTATAAAGTGCATTTATGTGATTACTTTGAACATAAATGAAATAATTTTCTAAAAAGAGTAGTAGTTTCTTTGTATTTCAAAATATATAGCGTCACCAATCTCATAAATTCTTCTTGGCTGCTGCTTTTTTAATAGAACTATGCAAAACTGAAAGACCATATTGTTAAAAAAAGTTATAGTATATTTCTAATCAACTTATGCAGATGACCTGAATTTGAGGTAAATTCGTTTGTATCAATTGAATTGACTGAAATTAATTTAATTTATCAATGTTATTATCGAGCTCATCGGCAAAATTGTAGGTATAATTGTACCTCAATCGTCAACATAGTGACTGGTACCTCCCTATTCCCTCCAATATTCCTGACTGCTCTAATTATACTGAATTATTCACTATTCACACAGGCTTCAAGTTCTCAAAGTCGCACAAAATATTACAAGCTCATGCGGTTTAATCCCCTTCAGTTTTCGAAGATGAAAAACGTTTTCATGAATATTAAATCACCGTCGACTCAAATACTTTTGAATATCCGCATTTGTTCAAAGCTGGAACAACTAAACTTTGTTATTTTCCCAATGTCTATTTTACTATACAGCTTTACGTAATTTTGTTTTTGCTTAACGCCGACCTTTATCAAAATATTATTTGACATTAATAACTCTTGATACGAGTAACGAAATCTAAATGTTTGTCCAGAAACTAATTATTCCGAGATTAATACATACTGTGTCTCGGATAGGTAAAACAACTTTTATAAAAAATGGAAAAGGATCAATTTTTTTTATATAATTTTAGTTTTAAAAAATGAAGAATTTGTAAATTTTTATAGAACCTATCCTTCCCGACAGTAAAGTGTCTACCTTTTATACATAACTTCGAAATCATCGGTCAATTATAATTTCCGATTTATTTATTTTCATTTCACAAATCAAATATTTGTAACAAAGGCTATAATAGAATAAATGTAGTTAAAGAAAACTATAAAACTTTTTAATGTACATCAAACTGAAACGTTTACTATAAAATAAGCTTAGAATAATAACGAATGAAATAGTATTATTGTGAAAAAAACGTGGATCGCTCAATATTTGGAACAAAGCGCCCCACGCTTTTTTCACAATATACTATTTCTTTCATTATTGTTTTAAGCTCACAAGTGAGACCTAACTGAGTTTTTACTTGTAATCTGCATAAGCTTGAGATCGTATACTTCAGTGAGTTTTGTGGAGAAATCAGATTGAAAGTGAGGTTAAGGACATCACATTGTCAGATTTTATCATCAAAATAAACAAATGAGTACACAATACTAAATTATTGAAAACATTGATGTAAGTAGTTTTATTGAGAATTTTAATTCACATCACGTCACTGAGCAGTGACGCCATTATTTGAGAATAATATACTCACATAACTGACTGTCTCAGTTCACTTAAATTTACATTTTACATATTCACCCAATTTAAATGGAAAGCAGCTAATATATACCCGGATCATAGTTCTTAATAAGCATCGAAACGTCAAAAGTCAAACTAAATCTGAGAACTCTCTTTCAAGATTCGGAGCAAAAAGATCTTACTGAGAGTGCTCAAAAATTTATATAACCGAACGCGAACCGAGCAGTGACATCAAAATAAAGTGGATTGCCAAACGATACCGATTAGTCGTGAGTCATCCGAACGCAGTAAACCTTAAAACTTCATATAAATGACATTGTATACAGTATGGTGCAAATGAAAGAAATAAATTCGTTATTTCGTAAGCCGGCGACTTTAAGGAAATATCCCGAAACCCGTCGATTTTTATTTTTAAGCAGGCTATTCGTAAGGATACCTTTTTATTTTTGACGTCATCTATGATCGTGACGACGTCATCGCAAAAATTTTTAAATGGATTATTTGAAAATGGAATTATTTGAAAGGTCTTTTAAATACCTATTCATCCATATCAATATGTACAGTAATTGATTTGCGTATTGTCACAAATATTATTTATGAAATTTCAACATATTTTTTAATAAAATATATTGAGTATTGGTATGATGTATTTATTGACACAAATAAATTTTGTAAAGGCCCTCACTGGTAATGAAAATCTTATCTATCTACTTTTTACCTTTTTTAAAAATCTAGTTACCTTATCAACATCAACATTAACACTTGGACATAATTAATTTTCTGTCAAATTATTGATAGTATTATTGTATTAGACGAATTCAAAAAGTCTTTGTATCTATCAACATAAAGCTCACTGAAACGCAAAGAATTGAAATTCTAATACTTAATGATTGCATGTGGAGATAAAGCACGCACGCAGAAAGAAGTATGTACGTTATTTGATAATAGATACCTCAACCAAGAACCAATTTCTCAATCCACTATAAGCAAAATTGAGAAGAAATTCAGAGTCAAAGACCTCCCTAAAGGTAGTAGAATACTAATATCAGAAAACAAAAAACTAGATGTTCTGTAAGCCTTTCAAGATAATCCCCATACTAGTTCACTGCAAGTAGCATTAGATAATGGCATGGACCATTCAACAGTTCTTAGAAAGCTAAAGAAGGAAAAGTAAGTTTAGTACAACAGCTTATGGAAAATGATTTTGATAGACGAATGAGTTTTGTGAAATTTTGATGGAACAAAATAACAGAGATACGATGTTTTTAAAAAAGGTTCTTTCCTTGGATTATGCTAAATTTCTACTGAACGGTCATGTCAATCGTGAAACTTATCGGTACTGGGTTACAGAAAATCCACACTGGATGCAAGATGTGGATGCAAGAGTACCGTATTCAATACCCAGAGATAGTTAATGTTTGGACGGGAATAATAGATAATAGGATTATTGGGCCATACTTTTTCGAAGAAACCTTAACAGGTCCTCGATATTTAGAATTTCTTCAAAACTTCTTGCAACCTGAATTGAACCGGCTGTTTCTAAACAGAAATGATTTATGACTGCAGCAAGATGATGCGTCTCCACACCATACTGTATTGGTGCGCAGCTATTTGAACAGCGTCTTTCCAAATCGGTGGTTAGGTCTAAGAGGAACAATAGAATGGCCGCCTAAGTCACCTGATTTGACTTCTCTTGATTTCTTTTTATGGGGATACTTGAAGTAAAGTGTACCAAAATAGACCACAAAATATCAATGAACTCAAAGAAAGGATAAGTATTGAGATTGCACAAATAACTCCGGAAGTTAGAGAGAATCTTCGAGAAGAGTTCACGACACGTCTTTCTCATTGTATTTTAGCTGAAGGTAAACAATCGAAGCACTTGATTTAGGTTTCGTTGTATTTAATGAGGAATAAATATTAAATATTTATTGTGATAATAAGATCTTATTAATTTTTTAAACAAATAAAAAAATCAATTACTGTACATATTGATATGATTGAATAGGGATATAAAAGACCTTTCAAATAATAATTTCCATTCAAAAATTTTAGAGATGACGTCAGGATTTTTCCTTAAAGTCGCCGGTTTACGAAATAACGAATTTATTCCTTTCATTTGTACCATACTGTATAAATCGACCAAAATATTTACTGCAAATGACGTTTGACGTATCATTAGAAAGGTAATTATGACATGTGACAATTTATGAATAACTTTTTATTGTCAATGTATTTTTTTGTCTCTTCTTTAGATTACAAATAATATGTTATGTATATAGTCAGACATTTTACAGTTAATTTTAAATCATACAGCTACTTTTAGAAAAAATAAAACAAACGTTTTAGTAATGAGAATTTTTGATTGCCGTGGAGCGCCATAATCTCGTACATAGAGCGCCAGTAGCTTCTTCCACAATAATACTAATATTTTTCATTCATTATTGTTTTGAGCTTATTTTAAAGGTATTTTCTAACTCTTTAGTTTGATGTACTTTTTAAGCATGTTTTTTAAACTATATTTTTTTTCGGATTTTAATATTTTAATTGATACCACCATCGTATAATGGCTTTGCTGCTTATATATCTTCATTCCTAAGAAAATTGTATATGTAACGGTGTAGTTGGTAATGTTTTCGAAGTGCTTAATTTCCAACACGGAGATCGTAGGTTCGAATTCTGTCTCGAACGAAATATTTGTTTAATAATCCACTTGCTCTTAGTTCAAAGGACAGTTACAAACAAACAAACAAACGAACCAACCCACATAGAGGTGAAGCTAATATAAGCGTTTCAAAAACAAAGTTGTACCCACAACATTATCTGTGGAACTGAACACTATTTTATTAGAATTAAATTGTTTTTAAATGCAATATTAACATTAGATAAAAACAACAGCTCGATTTTTAATCAAAAGATTACTCACAACAGGATGAATTTATAGTTTTAGGGTATATGAAATTTAGGTCCGAGTTTACTCCACATCTATCTGTGCAATGTCTCACCAATTATCAAACTATTTGAGAAAATAAGAGTCATGAGGGGTAACAGACATTGTCAAATAATTTCAGTGTTTTAATATTAAAAACACTGAATATAAAAACAAAACTTTATATATAACACTACTTGTAATAATTGTAATTCTATTATACTTACGACAAACATCACAGTTTTTGTTGATTAGAATGAGAGATCATGAAACTGCATTAATTAATCTGCTAATTCTTAGATAATTATCATTATATTTTCTGTTTTTGAATCCTACGATTAAACAGAAATAATTGCCACTTTTGCCATATATTTTTTAGTTTTGACAATCAATGTTTTCATCAATTGCTCAGTTCACTTCTTTCCACGAAAGCATCTTTAAAAGGTGGCGAACTAAGTGAAAATATCAACTTTTGTGAACATGTAACGAAGGAATCACTGGACTATTTTCAATATTACATGTTATAACATGTAAGGGAAACAATATATCAAACAGAAAAAACATGCTAATGTTACTCTATGATATGACTTGGTCTAACGACGATAATATACCTAAACAAGGTTTATGTGTTTGTTATACTCGAATTAGAAGGTTTTCAAATATGGAATAGATTTGAAATAACTTGGGAGAAAAGCTGCAACTAGTTCCTAATGTTTTAAACCTTAAACATAGCCTTACAAATAATTTAATAAACTGGTATCCCGCAAAATATTTTGGCTTTCCACAATAATAGTTCGCTACTTTGAATATTTATAATGGTCATAATTCTTGAGGCAGTATTTCGTGGCATTTCTTTTGACACTATTCCCATTTCAGGTAAGAAAGCGTCAAAAATATGTAAAATTCATACGACTTGCGAATAGTTTGCCGCTTTGACCCGCTTCAAAAGTTCTTTTATGCAAAATCATCGATCTATGTTTAACCAAGATATTGATGTCCTTCTTTACAAACATGAGAGCCGTCCTTATTATTTCCACAAATATGAAAGATTTTGCTTATTTAATGGGAAACATTTCTATTGCAAATATTCAACAATATCATATAAAGAATACCTCAATTTTTTAAGTTAGAAGAAACGTAGAATCACTTAATACTGCTATCATTTTCGGTAAGTCAGTGAGGTTACCCTTCCAAAAATGGCACTAGGTCTGTCAGATTCGAAGATTGAAGTATTGAGATGTAATTTCAAGATATTGGGATAGATAAATATTCCAAATTACTTCATATTATTAATTTCAAACTAATCACAAAACTTGATCTAAGCGGTATTTATGTGTTATCATGTATGAAAGATAGGTATCTAAATAATAACGTATATTTATTTGTCACCACATGTATTTTGCGTTCGATTTCAAACTAGGTTCCCGCCTAGTACAATTTACGTTTGCTGCTACCTTCTACCTTTCGCGTCAGTTTAGCCTGATGAACTGACTTTGAAACCGCACGGTAAATTTTTCATCCAGACCATTTGGGAACGAAAAATGGTGTTTGTAATGTTCTCGTTGTTAATACTGTCTTAAACGTAACCAATCGCCACACCTTCTGACTTTTTACTTGTTGAACGTTTTAGATGCTACAAAGGGAGGAACGTCGAAACGCATGTATATAACAGGATCGTTTAAATCAACTTGTAATTTGCTAGGGACATGATCAAAATATTTTAAAACACTCGAAGAGATTTTCTCTTACATTTTGGAAGCGCCATGATGAATAACGATCCACCAAATGCAACTAATACCATAAAGCTAAGGACACATTTTTAACACGTGTTGTGTTAACACGCATTAACACGTGTTATACAAATATCTATTACGTTATTTTGAATAGATCTATTCATATTATTTTGATGTGTCGTCAGAGACCGACAACACGCTTTAACATGTCATAGCGCCTGTTTTCAATATCTACGTTGGTCAGATTTTCGTCAGAAGGTTTACAAAGTGTTGTAGGTTATTTTCAACAACCGTGCCGAGTTTGTTTACCTTCACTGGTATGTTCTGAGCGTTACTGAAGAGTGTTTCCTTAACTATATTCGTTTCCGTAATATATCTATATTTATCTTTATGTTAATGGAGAAACAAATTTATAGAAGAGGTACGAAAGTATGAGCTTTTGTACAATTTCCAAAATAAGGACTACTGAGATCAACGAAAACGACAAGAGGCTTGGTAAAAAATAATTCGTGCTTACGTTGGTTAGTTTATTTCCATTTCCTCTTGTTCATCCAACCAATCCATCTCTTCTTGTAGGTGCTCCATTATATGATAAGTTCTGAAGGATTGTGAATGTGTGTTGTGTGAACGTGAAGGTCGAGGATATTACTTCGCCAGCTTAAAAATATCAAAATGTCAGCTGTCATACTCGTTTCACAACGTAGATATGTGTTAAAAATGTGTCCTTAGCTTAACTTTCTATTCCTATTCCAAGAACCAATGATATCAATGACCACCTTAAAAAATGGAAAGGTAATGTCCGGTGGATCAATGAAAACCAGCAAATCATTTTCCTTGAGCACGTACTCCTAGATCATTCTTGTTACTTATCCTCACGAAGGCATGCACACATTATTTCATTTGTTTAATCCCAATAACTGACACTGTTTAGTGCTCCGACATTTTCTGAAGATATGGAAGTAAAAACTGTCCTTCTACACCATGCATATTATGCCATTTTATCTGTATGTCCCAATCAATACACTTTGGTCTTTATGAAATTCTGTTTGTTCTTCGTCTGTACAATCCATCGTCTTCAATCCCGCCATAAATTTTTCTGATCATTTTCCATATTTCTAGTACGCAGTAAAACATATTTTCTAATAAAATTAATGTGATACAGTAATGGATCCAGATGTATTTTTTCGGATGACATTATATTGAATGTAAGAGCTTCGTTGTAATACCTTCAATTTTTTTTCGTTAAAAATGAATAATCTGGTGCTTTTTCAAGAATTCATTCAAATCCTCTTTTTTGGTCGAAGATCCTCGGACGGGTAGTAGCTTCATATAATTTCCAATATGATTGTTGCGATGAATATTCAGGATACTTTTTATCATCGAGTAGGATATTTAATAAAAAATCGCTGCGGATCCCTAACATCCCGACGAAATGCCGTATACTGACTGAACAAGTTCAAATATAGTAAACGACCGCTGTTTTTTGTGGTTTAAGCTTGTGATATTTACTCGCTCCGTCTTGTCAGCAACGCAAAGTCGGAAAATTGTATTTAGAAAATACCAAAAATAGGTGCTAATTAGGTGCGTTGTAATTTTCACAGTAACGGAATATTCAAAGTTACGGTGTTAGGAAAACGTGATGCTAGCAGCGCAGTGAAAATAATTACAATATATTAATGGTTGAGGTATTGCATTGAAAATATTTCGTTCACTAATTATTTGAACACGTTCACGATATTGACTCTTCAGTATCTTATTTTATTACCTCAACAATCAATGTATTGTAATTATGTTCATTGCGTTGCTAGCATCACGTTTTCCTAGCACCGCAACTTTGAGTATTGCGTTACTGTGAAAATTACAAAGCACCTAATTTTGGAACTTGGCACCTAATTAGTACCTAAAAAGTACCTAATTTTAGCATTTTTTAAATACTTTGCATTTCTGGCGAGACTTAGCTATCTACAGACTCCTGTGACTCCAAATATTAATATAACCTAAAAGCAAACGTTTGTTGTTAAATAAACATTATTCGGTGCATTCTGAAGAAATTTATCAAATGGTCTTTTGTTAATTCTTTTGATTATTTCCAAGTACAATTTTCTCCTTGCCGTCTTAAAAATGCAGCTGATTTGGTATAATTTATTAAATATAGATATTAGTATGTATTAGTTAGTGCCCTTATATGTTCAGGCTATTTTGTCTGTGTTCAGTTGTTGTGCAACTTTGACAATTAATATTAAAAAATATTAATTGACGTCTTTCAGTTGTCAGAAAACAGCCAGCGTTTTATTTAAGTTTATTGTATTTTTTCCACTGCAAGGACTAACATAACCAATATAATTATCCATTGTACATTATATTTGATGTTTAATTGAGTTTTAATCATTGAATATTGTACCCATAGAGTCGAACTTTAAAATTTTGTTGACAAATACGTAAAATAAGCAAACATAACATTTTCTGTGTTTCCTCGTACAATATTTTCTTTGCAACATTTTATAAATTTTTCATAAGTAAAATCAGACACTTTTCGTGACTTCGTCGAAATTAGTGTTTCAGTAGTGGAATTCCGGTGTATATTAAAATTATTCTTCTTGAAACATTTTTACAATAAATACAATAAGACGTTGCTATCGTTTATTATTTTGATACTAGTACATTAATGAGAGTTTACTAGTGAAAGAATAGATTATTTTTACGATCTGTGTTGCCGAAAATATTGTCGATATTATTATACGCTTGAAGGAAAACAAATTTTGTAATTTTTCTACATTTTTAACCAAGCAATATGAAGATCTGAACTTCATGAATTGTATAACTTCAATCTTTCCTAATATGATAATATGTGGTTACAATTATATACATTGAAAATTGTGAAATATAAACAAATATTTGTTGTTGCCTTATAAATAGATGTTTAAGTTTAAAACCTATTTTATAAAAACCGCCCTTCATTAAAATCAATATAATATTATGGCAATTCTGAAGGAGACTGGAATTGTAGGTAATAAAAAGCGGAAAATCAGAAATTCTGTAGTTAATGAGGACATAGTCAAGCTGCAAGTTTAAAAAGATACTTTTCTTTGAGATCAATAGAACCAACATCTTCAAGAGAAATAAGTTCAATTCGTATAAAGTACGTTCAGTTGTGAAACATAATGAGAGGATTTTTACTGCCTCTAAAATTTTCTGAAATAATGAGTGAACGTTGAATAAACCGCTGTTTTTTACCATCTGTTTCAGCGATGGATACATTTTTTTAGGGACAGTAAATCCTTATAAATGCCAATATCAGTTCGATTCAAACTAGGAATTTTGTTGAAATAAAGTCGTCTACAAAAATTAAGTATTCAGACTGCCATTTTCGAGTAATTTGATTCCGAGGAAAGTGTCTGCAATTACTGGGAATAGCTTTCGATGCCATTGAACTACTATAAAAATATGTAAAAAAAGAAAGTTAATAATGTGGTAGAGATAAAATATACATTTAAATTTGATAATTTCAACTTATAAAGCCAGAAGATTTATAGGAAAAAAAAATAAATAGTCACTGAAAAGTCAACATTAGGTTCCTTTATAAATTGTAGCTGGTATATGGTATATGAAGACAGGGGATGATAAAACTACAGCAAGTGATTCAATGAGGAGCTTGAATCAGTAGAAGACGATCCACGTGAAGTAGCTTCCGTTACTACTAATCCTACGCAAATGTGGACAGTTTGTGCAAGCTAATCATATCTGAGCAGCACATATCTATTTGGGAATTATCTAACGAGTTGAATAAAGATTTCAGAAAAGCGATCTACAAGGATTTGTCGTATTCATGACGACAAGCTAGTTGACTCAAATAATCACTAGAGATGGCTCCGCGAGCCACTCACAAAGCATTAGATATGAAAGTGTGAGACAAAGGTAATATGTCTGAGTTGTGACTCAAAAAAATGTTTCTAGATCCACGGCATCGTTTATGACTATGCCTTACTAGCCAAATAGATACTAGATAGTTTCATGTTAGCATTCAGATTTACTGATACCATGCGTTTTCGTGAGAGACACTACTTATCTACCTATTTTATTTATACGCTTACACTGAGTAGATTAAACTATTCACTATCCACTAAACTATGCACTAAAACTTATTACTAAACACTAATCCAATTCTTGACAAACTCAATTATTTGAACACACCGCTTACTTGTCTATACAAATGTATTCGGGATAACATCAGATTATTTACTGATTTACTCGCTATTCTAGAATGTAAACAAACAGAATCGGCTTCACGGTTCATGTCGTGTACGATTTCGTAACAATACCTATCTATTTCTCATTTATTGTGCTAAAGTTTTTGATAAAAAAAGCATTCCGATAATACCCCAATAATTCTATGTTCGTGATAATGTTTTTTTCATTTTGAAGATGAATTTCGTTCTCAAAGGAGCTCATCATGGTGGCGTAGAGTAGCTCTAACAGGGATTCTTAAAGGATTAACTTCAGAAGACTATCAAAGACGCTTATATAGTTGTTTATAGTTAAATGAAGACTATTGTGAAAGCTCTCTTCGTATCTAAACTCAATTTAAAGATTCCAATCATGTGAATCTAAACACAATCTAGAGAAACGATCTAATAGGAAAAAAGTTGTTTTCTAACTACAAAAAGTTTATTCCTCCTTTCAATCAAACTAGTTCGATGACAATATGTATGACGCGGAAAGAGTTTTAAAAATACAAAATTATAGGGATCTATTGAAATGCTACAAGCATAAGCAATATTTATTATAGCTACTTCTTTCTGAAAATTCGTAAAGTTATCCTATTGCGGATTTCCCTCGCCATAAATTATTCCATGGCCTGTCATTCTCATAATAATATTGTATCCTGTTTCTGCTTATCTCTACTTCGATTGATAAATTGTGTCAAGTCGTTTTCACATTTTTATGTTATGAAATTTAAATATCGCGCCTATCACAAACTTGAGTTTTTTGTAAAACTTCATATTTATTTTGTAGAATTTACTCTTTTGAATGTTTTATATTGCTCAGATTATAGTGCTAAGGGGATTGATGTTTCTTTCTCCTGGCAATACCAAAAAGAAACAGAGAATCAATTATTACAAAGCATAATCTCGACAGAGTTTATGTGGTACCATTATGATTTGGGATAAAATTTTGGTCGAAATACGAGGTCTGGCTATTAAATAACGAGACTGATTACGAAAAAGTATTTTATCATAAAAAATATTCTATATTCGATCGCTCCCCTCGCCATACACCTCTTCATACGTTTTTTCCATTGATCAAAGCAGTGCTGGAAGTATTCTTTGGTGAGGGCCTTTAGGAGCTCTGCCGTTTTTTGCTTTACCGCTTCCATCGACTCAAATCAGGTCCTTTTCAAAGGAGATCTTTTTCTAACCTTTCTAACCCTTCAAGAAAATCTGAGCAGACCCATTGACGCAAGAGCTTTTGGTCAGGAGTCAGATTTATTGGCACCAACTTCCCACAAACTTTTGTCATGTGTCATTCCTAGTGTAAAGTTTTTCTAATCGGTTCTTTATCGGCGTTTACAGCCTCGGCAATCATCCGAATGCTCATGCGACAATCTGCACGCACAATTTGGTTGATTTTGGTCATTGTTTTTGAAGTTGAAACAGTCACTGGGCGACCTGGGCACTGGTCATCTTCAGTGTTCTCTCGACACTCACTAAAGCGCTTACACCACTCAAAAACACGCGCACGAGATAGAGAATTGTCCCCATAGGCCTCTTGCAACAATTTATATCATTCAGTCGGAGATTTGTTTGGTTGTTAGATACATTGCTCCTGTTTTTCGTTAACATGGTGTTTGGTACGAGAAAAAATCAAATTGGCTTCAAGTTGGCTTCAAATCGCTACTGCACAAATACTATAATAGTGACGGAAACGTGTTTTGGGACGTGCATAGACAAGATATCTAGATAGTCAGACCTCATAACAGGATTATGATTACTTAAATATATTATCATTCAAGTGACCGCCATCTTGACGTTGGCATATTTCTTTCATTTTATTGACGTAGACTCAATTTTCAAGAAATCTAGATAAAAAGAAATCAGGAAGGCCACGGAAATCTTTTCTGTATGGAGCAAGGGGCTTGTTGTAACAGTTTTCATGGAAACTAATATATCTTGAGATCCATTGATTGAATTGCTACTAAATAAAGATGCGTGGATGCTGTAACTCTTCCTCTATTAAACCAGGTAAAAATAATACCTCAACTATTGGTCATTATTTTACAATCAATTATATTATAGACGAAGTGCGGTGTTACAACTTACCTCCTGTTTGGGGCAAGTAGTAACGACAAAAAAACAACAATAATCCTCTTAATTATCTACTAGATCAATTGTTTAACAATATATCTTTAATTACGGATAAATTCTCGTATACCATAGATTATAACATTTTGTAGTATCATTGTTCTATTGTTATAACTCTCAAAATGATGTAACTAGTTGGAAAACATCTCGTAGCATTTTCACATATTCTTCTGAGTGCATTAAAAAAATTCTTGGTTTTTTAAATTAGGTTGTTCTGTGTTCTGAAATCTCCAATTTTGTTTGTTGACGTGCCCATCTAACTGAAAGTCCCAGAAGAAATATTATTAAAATTGCCAAAATGTTCTCAAAAATGATTCATCTTCTTTGAATTTCTACATTAACTATATAATAAAAAGATGATGTTGTTCGAATTATTGTCTGTGTATAGGCTACATACAAGTTTATTTACGACAAGGTCTCTTCGTTTCTTTTGCTTCGTGTCCGCCCTGTTTGTTTCTTAATAAAAGTAGTGCCGGTTGCTTCGGAATTTTCAATCCTTGATTTAATTAAAATTACACTTGAACACTGATTAATTTTGTGTAATTAGTAATACAATCGAAATATCCGGAGGGTAAAGAGGTCATTGTTTGTGTAAAATTGTTTCACACAAAACACGCATTTTTCCCCTCGTGCGGTTTCTACGCTAGATCGGTTGAAAAAAATTCAGAAATTAGAAGGATGGATCTCATTGTTCGAATTATATATGTTTTATTTCGAGCTGTTTATTTGAAATCCCCATACTTTGAACACTTCTTTGATATTATTATATTAGAGTTATCTGGACATAAATAATAATAATAATATATATACATATGGAGTTTGAACTGTCTAAGTGCAAGACTCTACATATAGAAAAAGGCATTATCATGAACGGAGATGATCAACGTCCCAACGGAGATATCGTACAGGCGATGGAAAAGGAAGAAACCTACAAATACCTGAGATTTCAACAGGCTAAGTTACTGGACCACAATAGTGAAGTTACTTATGAAGTCCGAAATAAATGCAGGCAACTTAGCCCAGGCAATCAACACCTATGCAACGCCTGTTTTAACGTACTCTTTTGGAATCCTGAAGTGGATGGAAACAGAGCTAGTATTCAGAGGTTGAGATGAACAATGATGACGAAGAACAACAACCACCACACGTCTAGTCATCCACTATTAGGAAAATAGAAATCTCATCTCTACACCGGATTATATCCAAGGCGGATAGGGATAACTCACCCCTTAACCTCGTCTCGCCAGAATCTGTCTTGAATATAGTATTGAAAACCGAGAAGCTGGAACAGTGGTCACGAAAGGCACTACACATTAGACATAATCAAACCTCAAACAGCCGCTTCAAACAGATGGCTTACTAGCGGCAATCTCTTTCCAGAGACCGAAGGCTTCATGTTGGCTATCCAGGATCAAGTTATTAACATGAATAACTACAAGAAAAATATTCATTCATCATATAACTTCTGTTTGTAGTGTGTTAGCTAATACCGACTATCTACACCAGCATAACCAAGTGTGCAACATCATCCATTAGGAACTGGTTAACAAGTTCGGTCTTCTCAATTCTCAATCAACCGTATTACAAGTACCAGCCGCACAGGGTACTTGAAAATGACAATTTTGGACTTTACTACGATAGGTCCATTATCACCGATAGACAGGTGACGAATAACAGACCTGACATTGTGGTGGTTGATAGGAGAGTCAATTCAGTCCTTCTTATCGATGTAGCTATTCCGAACACTCATATAATTCTCAACAAACACCAGGAGAAACTAGCCAAATACACGAATCTCGCAATTGAAATTAAACAGATTTGGCACAGCGAAAAGTAGCTGAGTAGTACATAAGTCGCATAATAATAATAAACGCCAAATACTCACTTTAGTGAGACAAAAACCTCAAGTACATACTATAATCTGATTACATATGAATCAAAAATCTATTTATCTGTTTTTATATCTCATATATTGTTCTATAAACATAGTAATTGATTTATCACTTTATGCTGATAGTGTTTCGATGTACAATTTCATCTATATAAGAGAGCAAAACATAAAATCGTATATAACATTTTACATTGGCATTAATATATAGGTTTGTAAAAATTGGAAATATTTATTTCGCGTAAGTTATCGAAGAATCTAAAACTAAAACTATGTATTTGTCAATACTATTGTAAATATGTTGTTCAGGAAGTCCTGATTATATAAACTTTATAAAAATTCAAGGAACTATTAAAATAACAACTAAAACTATAGTCTGTTTTTAACATAGTAGAGACGTTTCGAAAAACCTGAATTACTTCACTAGAAATAAGTTTATTATTTTCGGAGTGATAATATGAAATAGTGGCCATTATAAAATTATACAACATAAAAATAAGGCACTACAAACTAAATAATTATTATTGATGTAGCAACACTCTTTTCTATTTCTAGCATATATTTTCGAAATACTCTTATGCTTAGATGGCAACAGTGTTGGAAAAACACAAATAAATGGTCGAGAAAACTCATTCTAAACTTAGCTGAGTTGATCAAACACGGTGAAATGAATATCCACTTTACATAGGCACTCTCTGGACATGAATGTTTCAAAGCTTAACTGTATCGTTACCAATTACAGTCTAATATGTCTATTCTGTAACAACAACGACCATCGCCGATTATACCTTCTTTCATTGCCATCGGTAGGACATATAAAGGGAAATATATCAGAGAGAAATGAACACCATCCTCACCGCTGAAAAACTTGTACCGACCTTGCTGGCTTCTGGCAGAAATTAGACTTTATCCACGAAGATAAAAAATATCCTTGGAATTAAGAGAGCTGACTTTCAATAGAAGAACTCAACTGTAATATACTGAAATAATATATTAGTAAACCAATTTTTGAAGTAGTGCTCACGCGGTCGCACAGGTTCATAAAGGTGAAAGCTAAAAGAGGTGTGAGTGCTTTTTTTATAGCTTGTATCCCTTTTATTCTTTTCTACAATTGTCTTTTATTAAGTTTGCTTTGGGCGCCATCGGATCCTCTCTTTCATTTCTCTAGCTCAACAAATTCTTTTATCCTCAAAGTGTCCAAACCATCTAAGATGTTTCTCAATTGTTTCAATTATAGGTTCTATATTCAAGTTTTTTCCTATTGTTTCCTTTCTTTTGAAAGGATCTTCACTACACCAAGATCGATAATTGAACAACACGCAACAATTTCCAAATTATTGCAAGAGAAAAACAAAAACGAACGAATACCAGTTCTGAAACTTTATATCACATGACTTAAAGTTTGAGGTTTATTGATAAAACTACAAGAAATCTTCTTTTTGGGGACAAATGAGAAAGCCTGCTACTGCCGAATAAATAAATGAGAAATATCCATATCCACAGAAAAATCCGTATTCTAACATTTCAAATTATGAAACGATTCGTAACATTTTCCTAACAAAATAACCTCTACAGTGTTAAGCTAGAAATCATATTATCACAACATTTTGTCTTTAATTGGTTCGATGATGGTTAGTCTTTACTTTGCTTAAATATCTAACGCCCTTCTCACGTAGCCAAGTGATCATATTGCATTTTATCTTTTCGAATGTTTAAAAAAGAATACGTACATACGTATTAATATAAATCGATGAATAAAGTGTTTTTCTGTATCGATAATTTAGCTGATTGTTATTTTTATTTTGTTAGAAATACACTAGACACTAAGCAATAATAATCAATCACGAATGCAGGAAAAAACAAAATTAACACTATTTCTTTGCAATTTAATCAATTGTTTATATCACAAGTGCCGAGCAAAACCCGCTGTGATGTGACCAAACAGAAATCTATCAAATTGCCAATTCAAATATAAATCATCATCACTTTAGAAACAGTATGAACGTTAATAAATATTGTATTGTGATTTTACCTACGCTAGTCTATATAATCAGTATTGCTGATTCTGAATATACATTTATTCACATTTTCCAGAATTCTTCAATGATTAAATATTTCCAAGTGAAGCATTTTTGGCGTATTCTTTCAAATTAAATTTCTACGAAAAGCTAACGCTTAAAATCTTAAATTCCTATAGTGATCATAATTATTATTCTTTTCACACTTCAGAGGTTTTGAAAAGAACATTTTTTAATATTACCTTCATTACAGAAGTTTCCGGCTGTCTTATTATTTCGTAAAGTTCTTAGAGTTTGTGTAATTAAGTTTGCTAGGATTATGCGATGAGGAATTGTTAACTGTAAGGGTAGCGCCCTAGAGTTAAACAGAACATTATGTCAATAGATATTGTTTCAACAAAGAAATAATACCCATGTTAATGCGTAGCTGAATCCAAAAAACGTGATATTGTCATTACTTGGTGAGTACAAAGCGGGTATAATTGAAGATTCAAAAAAGAGTTGTGAGCACTGTTAAACGAGGCAAAAGATTACTTGTGTCTAAAATTTCCGTAGCCGTGACCAGTTCTCTATTGAGCTTTTTAGTTCTTCATCTGATTTGGAGCTCATTCATTTGGGATGATTTTTTAGCTGTCAAAACGGATAGAAGTCTCAATGCGACATGTCCGGCTGATGAAGCTTATTTTTTAGATTGATAAACTAAGAAAAAGTCTAAAGCCCATATGTTAACTCAATTTACTCTTCATTCCCATTAGGTATTTCTTTTCTCCGGATACTTTTCTTTAATAATCATTAACTAAAAACGTACGTTAATTTCGAATTTTGTTTGAAATATTCATACAATCGATTTTTTATGATAATTCTCATCCCATCAATTATCCCAATTTTTTTTAACTAAATCATGTATGCATAATTGGCAGATTCGTCAATTTCATTAAATTAAGATTAATTATGAAACAACCCTACACCGTATAACTAACGGTAGAAAGTTTAAGGTTCCAGGTAACGACGTGACAAATAACTAGGATGCCAAATTACGAATTCAGATTTGCCTTACGCATAAATCATGGCTAACTCTGGAAGCTATGCATATTTTAAAGTTGCTTGACATTTCCACTTACGGTGAATGCTTTTATGAATTGATAGCAATTCACAGCTGCACGGAATATTTTCTGATTTTATCAAATATATACGCACCATGTGTTAAAAAATTCTACGCTTAGTAAACAAAACATTTGAAATGAGTCACTATATGAATACGTGAGGATTGATGCATTGAATATTATTTTTGATGCACGAAAAACTACATATACCATATGAGAAAATTTGACCCGAACTGACCAAATAAGATAACAATTTTATACATTCCAATACAAATCTTTAACTTCTTCAATATAGACTACTTTCGAGCCAATACAAGTATGCCAACGTCTAACTCAATTTCCCATACACTTGTAAGCGTCGGCTTCAATGGACGTTCCAGAGAGGATTTTAGAGTTTGTAAAGAAGAAAATAGACCCAGGAAAATAATACTGACGAAAACTGTTACGCGACAACGAATTACCGTAGTCAAATATCTCATACTATTTAAGAATTTGAACGCCTACGTATAGTGGATGTCTAATTGTCGATATAATATGTAGTACAACAAAATTTTCTCGGCCCACGCACAGAAGACAATATATGCAATTGCAATTTCAGATTACTAACAACATTAATACTGTTTGTTGTGAATATTACGAAAGTTTCAGTTATATTTCAAAACAAAAACACACAAAAACTTTTCAGGAAAATATCTTGCAAGGTAGCTGAGGAAATTTTGATATAGGAAAAATCTTTTTTTAATCTCATATGAAGAATTACCTCCTATTTCTCTAAAAATTCAAAAACACCCTGTAAATTGGCACAAATATACCTCCTGAATAAAAAGAAGATAAGATATTGAGAGAATTGGAAAGCAAAGACAAAATGATAGTCACTACTCTAATTAATGTAGCATGTAGGCTTTGTTATACTGACATCGAATTTAAAACCTTCTGAATTAATAACAGTACATGAGGTAGGATGATAATAGAATTAAAAAATGTAATACCAGTAGCTGGTTATTATAAGTTATGTAGAAAATTAATAAGCTTTTTACTATACACTGAGCTACAACAAACATTACTCGCAGCAAATATATGCCGAGATAAAAATTTTGAAAATATGTCAACACATTTCACCATATTACTTGTATAACTAACGTCACCCTTTCACCCTTCTATTGTTCACACCTCCTCTTAAAAATACATCGAGTAATGATACCTCTCTTAAAATTTTTAAATAAGTGTGAAACAAACCTTCGATTTAAGTAATGAGAAAACAAACATAAACTGATCGCTCCCTCATTCAACAGATTAGTTGGAATTGACAAAATACATCAGACACTAGATAGTACACACAAGTTATCATATTAGAGTCCTTGAGAGTTTCTAACAAAAAATTTATATTCCAGGTTCTACAATCTTCTTAACGTTCTATTGTATTTTTTATATTATTTTCCAACTTCCAATAAATATTAGTGTAGATTAGTGGAAATTAATGAAAATTCGTGATTTTAATAATAGTCCTCAATATAATTACGAAGTTAATTTGTTCATTATTTCACATATTTTGTCCATCACATTATCTATTCCATATTCAATTAATTCATTTATTATTTTGTTTGCCTTGTTCCAGCGTTCCATCAATATCAGATAACCAAACTTTGCTTGGTTGAAAGCGAAAAACAATTTAAAGGTACTTATATTTTTGGAGAAATGAGTTTATTCAAAGTTTTTGAACGGTGGGGTGAATTAATACTCACGCTGTATCTTACTTAATTTATATATACACTATATATATAATAATTATCCACTAAACGACGCACTAAAACTTATTACTAAACACTTATCTAACTCTTAGAATACTAATTTATTTAAATATAACATTTACTTTTTAGTATTCCGTATAAAAACAAAAAGGTGTACTTAGAATCGTCTCTATAAAATAATCACAACACGATGTGAATATCCTATGAAAAATATACGAAGAAGGTCGCTCTATAACTATCCAAGTAATTTGCACCCGGCGCTTCCATCAAATTATTCGTATAAGATTACTCAAGTCATCTATGGAAGAGTTATCAATAATTATTTCAAATTATATCTATGAGGAAAAAAGATATTAGTGGTTAACACAGCCTCCAACTACAGGTCGTACTAGAAATCATAACATTCGTGTCCATTTTCCAGGCCTAAAGGACGCAGCAACTGTGGTTGTAAAAAAATCCAATATTCTATTGCTCACTTTTAATAACTGATGAAATTATTGGAAATATTGTGGAGTGCACAAATAAAAAAATTTCAGATTTGTTACAAAAGTGTGGAAAAACGCAACATTTGTGAATCATCCAGATGAAACAGAATTGAAAGCATTTTTTGGATTACTGTATTCGTCATTTCAATCATAAAGGCGTCGAAAGACTAGGAAGAATGAAGGTTTTTTTGGTTGCATTACGTTTGATAGTCTTAGTACAAGGAATAAAAGATATATTGTCTCCGTCAATTGTTTGAATCTTTCATCAAAAATTGCTATATTCCCAGAGAATGCTGTACCACAGTCGAAATGCCCATTGGTTTTAGAGAACGATGGGCATTTCGCGTATACATGAAGAGCAAATCTAACAAGTACGGGCTCTTAATTTTTCGTCTCAGTGATGCAAAGACTCATTAACTTTTGAATGTTTTCGTACATATGAGACATTCAGATATATAGCCTAACCCACGTAAATTGTCCATATCTACCCAGACAGTCTTATATATGATTAATCCGATTGAAAACACTAATAGAAATATCACCGCAAACAATTGGTTTACAACTATTGAATTGGTTGATGAATTACAAATAAATAAACCAATTTATGTTAGTACGATCTGAAAAAACAAGTGAGAAATACCTAGAAAACATTATTTCGGGCAAGAAAATCGAAACAGACACAACTAAATTCGTCTTCATCAAAGATAAAATTCTGGTTTCCTATACACTAAAATCGAATTAATATGTTCTATCACTATCTTTTATGTTTGACAACAATAAAATATATTAACTCCACTAAAGTCAGCATCACTGTCATTGTAGATAATTATAATCGCTAATAGATTCTCTTCCAAATTGTTTCGCTTTCTTGCAACACAATTTCTACTAAAAATTGTTGAAAAAATGAATTCACAAGTTCTATCAGGTTATTAAGCAAAGTGTTTTTATCTGCAACATAACTTTTGATTGGAACCCACAATAGCTCACTGGGATTTAGATTAAGGTATTAAGGGGGAAATCTTAAAACATCGTGGCCAGTATCATGAAATTTGTCCGTAACTGCTGTTCAGCGAGATTTCCGCCGTCAGTTTAATATCCATCGTAATGAAAGTGAAGAAAAAACCACCGGGTCCCCAACCAACTGCTAGCTATCCGGAGAACATTGATCGAGTAAGGGAAGCCTTTGTCAGAGGCATTCAGCAGCACCTCAAATGAGCACAAGTACGGTAAGACAAATTCTGCATACAGATCTAAATTTCCATCCTTACAAGATAGCCGTCGTGCAGCAGTTGAAAGAGCAAGATTCTTAGCAACGATTACCATTTTGTCGACAAATGCTTACCATTTTTGACGAAAATGATATTGTTGATATGTTAATGACAAAGCCCATTTCCATCTGAATGTATTTTGGAGAGCCTAAAGATCGCAATTCGTCGACACGTCACTGAGTTTGACGTAGACATCCTGCAAAGAATTGAGGCCAGTTTCCGTCAAAGGCCACAACAATGTATTACCCAAAATGGACATCACTTGTCGAATATAATTTTTCGTAAGTGAGTAAATAACAAATGCTATGATTCAACAATTGTTTCTGTACCAATAAAACTTTTTTAAAGTAAATATTCAATTTTTTATGATTATTTTAAAAACATGGTTCCTATAAATGACCCTGTATATGCACTATCAAGTACCGTAATAAAAACTTCACGGACGTATATCGTTATATGTTTTTTTCCATATTATTTTCGGTATTAAATAAAAAGCAAAATTATATTAAAATATGAAATGTCATATTTGACGATTGTACTGGAAAATAGCTCCTTTGATTATTTTCTTATTATTTAAAAAAATAAAACTTAGAAGAAATTACTAAGGTAACATTGTAAACAAAAGTAGACATAATGAATGTTTGAAATACAAAAAATATTTTCCAAAAGAATGGCTGATCATTCGATAAAATTGTTGAGAAAAGTGCGGAGGCAGTAGGGCAAATTATTCCAATCTAGTCTTCGAAAAGGTACGAAAAAGAATACGCGATGTTTTGCGACTGTTGTAAGAAATACGAGGGAGAATTCAAGAGTACTGTGAAGTACAAGGATACCGTGAAGTACAAGGATACCGTAAAGTGCCATTTTCCGGACTCAAATTAGTACTGTAAAGTCGACTTTACAGTACAGTATGAAAAATTAGTTAATTGTATTAAGCCTTTATTGGCTTTACTCGTAGTTTTGTACACTTAACTGTGAGAAATTACGTCTTATAACAATAAATTTTCAAACTTATTCTGTCACTGTTCGCAAATTTCCGCAATGGTTACGGATAAAAAGAAATGAAGATCTTGAAATTAGTCCATAAATATTTCTTTTGTATAAGAAACAAAGTGCAAAAATATATAGATACCCCGCCTTTCATTGCTAATGCGAAACCAAATCTCTTGTGCTATCCGACTTCTGATGAACAGTAAATAGTAAGCACGAAAATCTTAAGAAAGAGCCGTGAAATTGAACAAATTTTCCAGTGGACTGAATCTTGTTGATTTTCGATTACTTCTTTCTATGTCTAAGCAAGGCTATTAATAATATATACAAAATCAATTAACTTACCCTGGATCAACTCGATTATATCTGTACAAGTCCAATTGCATTCGATTGTATTTTCTATTTGTAAAATTACTAGAAGGGCTTGATGATATTTCAATTTTGTGTAGAAAGCTTATGTTTACATGACGAAATGTGAAGAACAAAATATGTAGACTTAAATAATTGTATTACTTCATTACGTTATTTTCTAAAAAGGGAAATTATTACAATGA